>NC_064863.1:53384448-53584668 GCF_024139225.1 Suncus etruscus | reverse complement strand
CGCATAGTTTCATGTCTGTGCTGCTACACAGTGTGGTGTTGAGGTATAAAAGAGGTATATTTACTATGTAGTACCAGCCACTGTGTTTTGTATATCAAGGTTCCTTTCTAAAAAGAAATTGACATTATGGGCTTTATAAAACATAGGTTGAATTGAAGAAGAAAAATTAGGAAGAAGAGAAGTGAAGATGAAGTAGGAAAAGTAGAGAAAAATTAAAAGGAAATAGGATAATAGTAATTTGCAAAAATGCATTAGATGCTTGGGATCTGTAATATAAGTCTGCAGTGTGCAGCTGTCTGTTTCCGTGGTCTTAAAGGTCATATGATTTTGGGTTTAAGTAGAAGACATAAAGAAAAGGAAAAAGGAAATGGGAGTATTTTATTAATACAGTACGATAATGTACATTATCTTGTATCTAGTATGATTGAGTACGAGTTGCAAGATTAGCTTATTGACCCTATTTTTTCAGGAACCACTGAGAACAAAGAAGTTGAAGGGTTATTTTATACCTAATAAAAGTAAGGCATTAAAAATTGTTAGTAATCACTGCAGAGAGTTTGTTTTATTTCCAATGCCATGCCATTTTGATCAGTATGGCTTTTTAGTAAAGCTTCAGATTAGGCAAATAATGCAATCTATTGTTTTGTTTTTCAGTATCTATTTGGCTAACCTGGGTTTCTTGTGGTTACATACAAATTTTATAATTGAATTTTCTAAGTCTTTAAGGTAAACTGTCTAAATTTGGATAGAGATTTATTGAATCTGTTTAGTAATTTAGGTAAGATATTTGGATAGAGATTTATTGAATCTGTTTAGTAATTTAGGTAAGATAGACATTTTATTGATGTTGGTTCTTCCTACCCAGGAGCATGTGATGTTCTTCCCATTCCTTAAGTCCTCTTCAATTTCTGAATTTCTTCTGAATTTTTATAATAAGGTATTTCACTTCTTTTGCTAGATTTATTCCTAGGTAGTTAGATAGATACCTATATAGATACTGAGATAGGTACCTGGGTAATTTTTAGATACTATTTTAAATGGGATTGATTCCTTAATCTCTCACTCCTCTGCTTCATTATTTGTATAGAGGAATGGTACTGTCTTTTGTGTATTGACTATGTAGCCAGGTACTTTGATATATTAGTTTATTGTTTCTAGGAGTTTTGCTGTGGACTCTTTAGGGTTTTTGATGTAGATCTGCAAAAAGAGGTAGTTTAAGTTCCTCTATTCTATTTAGATTCCTTTGATTCCCTTCTCTTGTCTGATTGCTATTGATAGGACTTCTAAAATTATGTTGAGCTGGGGCCGGGCGGTGGCGCTGGAGGTAAGGTGCCTGCCTTACCTGCGCTAGCCTAGGACGGGCCGCGGTTCGATCCCCCGGCGTCCCATATGGTCCCCCAAGCCAGGAGCGACTTCTGAGCGCATAGCCAGGAGTAACCCCTGAGCGTCACCGGGTGTGGCCCAAAAACCAAAAAACAAAACAAAAAAAAAAAAAACAAACTATGTTGAGCTAGATTATGGCAGTGGGGGTTGGGCCTAGTCTCAGATCTCCCTTCCTGCTAACTCACCTGAGGCACAACCCAGCCAGAGCCATTCCTTATCCTGTGTTTTTTTTTTTTTATTTTGTTGAATTTTTCAAAGAATCATCGTTTACATTGATTTTTTTGATTGTTCTTTGAATTTCACTTCATTAATTTTTGCTTTAAGCTTTGTTATTTCCTTTTGCCTACCTATTTTTATTTTATTTTGTTGAACACTTTCTAATTTTATAAATTGGATCATTAAGTAATTCATGTAGGTCCTTTTATTCTTCCTGACATGTGCTCAGAAAACTATAAATATTCCTCTTAATACCACTTTTCCAATGTCCAACACTTTCTGAAAATTTATGATTTTATTCTTATTTGGTTTTTTTTATTTTATTTTTTTCCAATGAAACATGAGCATAGGTTGTTCTTTTCTATGTCTAACACATTCTGACAATTTATGTATTTATTCTTGTTTCCAAAAAATCTTTGATTTCCTCTTTGTACTCATCTCTGTCCCACTGGTTGTTCATTTTCAGAATTTAAGGTTTTTCTTCTGTGTCTCTTTGTAGTTCACTTCTAATTTTAGTGTATTGCAATCTGAGAAGGTAATTTTGATTTATAATCTCTTGATTTTTATGGAGTCATATTTTATAGAATAGCATATGATCTATCCTGCAAAATGACTGATGTTCATAGAGAAGAATATGTATCCAGTTTTTAGGGTATAGAGAGCCCTGTATATTCTACTAGGCCACTTTCTTAAATTTCTGCATTTAAATGTAGTATATTCGTATTAGTATTCATCCTGTTTTACCTATCAAGAGGTGACAGGGCAGTGTTTAGATGTCACACTCGTATGGTATTTCTATTAAAGTCTTCTTTCAGATTTGTCAACAATTGTTTTAAATATTTTATTGGACCCTCATTTGGTGCATCTATGGTAGAAGTATGATTTCTTCCTGTTTTACATATTCCTTGATTATTAATAAATGTCCATCTTTGTCCCTTATAAATGTAAGTCTAAAGTTTGTGCCATCTGATATTAATATGTCCACTCCAGCTGCTTTAAGGGATTTATTTGCTTGGATGATTGTCCTCCAATCTTAGATTCTGAGTATCTTTTTTTCTGACTATTTAGATGTGATTCTTGTATGCATCAGAATGTTGGATTAAGCTTTTTAATCCATCTGGTAACTCTGTGTCTCTTAACTGGTGAATTTAGTCTATTGACATTGAGAGAGATAATTATCATGGGACATAGTGAATAGACCATTTTTGTAAACACTCAGAAACTCCACCATTCCAACATAATAAAGGCAAAAACAATGCAAGAAAGATGCAGCTGGGGATATGAAGAGAAATCCGAGAAATTTTCAAATTCACCAAAAAGCATGAGCCAAAGATCAAGGACATAAATAAAATCTAATGTCTTAGTAATAGAAATCAAGTTACACAGCCCTGCAAAATTAAGAAAACTATACATGAATAATTTAACCAACTCAAATAATAACTCTATCAGAAGATGAGAGAAAACATAAAAATTGAACTATGGAATCTAAAAAACATGTTAGCAAGCCATAGTAGCAGAATTACACATGTGGAAAATCATATGGTTGAGCCTGCAGAAATTTTATTTACAAACAATGACAAACAGTCAATAAAAATGCAAGATGAAGCATTAGAAAAATGTTGTGTACTTAATGAAAATAACACAAAATAAATAATTTCGGGTTCATAGGAAAATACCAGAAGGGGTAGAAAAATGAGATAGGTGAAGAATAAGTAGTGAGGGAGCTAATAAAAGGGAAAGTTCTCACTCTCTAAAAAGATGCTGATGTACAAATTCAAGAGGCAAAAAGACATTTAAATAAAATAGACCGTAACAGAACAACTTTTGTATTAAATAATTAACGATGGGGCTGGATGGAGGTGGATGCCATCCCAGGCCACGTGGTTCCGCAACCCCCACCAGCCGGTGGGTCCCAGGCCCAGGTGAAAGCCGGGTATAGAACTCACACACAGGCAGGCATCAGGAAGCATCAACTTTATTCATACCCTATCCACCACATGTGTGTGGCCTACATCATAACCTTTCAAGCATTGCTATTCTTAGCTACCCTGCATCTTAATTCCTTTCAGCCATCTTCCTTTGACCTCCATCCTGGTCAAAGACCAAAAGAGGCAAAGCACCAAAAGCCAGAGAGCCTAGCAGGGCAGCCCCTAATCCCCTCGCTCAAGGGTTTATCTACCTATTCCAAGACCCCTCCCAGAAATGGGCGGGTCTCAGGTAGGTACACCTAAATCCAGGGTGAGTTACATTTCCCCCCTTTCTGAATTATAAAGACCCTTTTGTAATTCTGACTCCACCTTTAGCCAAAGGTGGGTTAATATTTTCATGCACCAACGTAATAAAAATGGAAATTAATATACCAGCCCTTTTCAAAAACATAACATTTTTGCAAAATATACTATCCACCTGTAACTTAAAATTATCTTAATGCTTTTTTACCAAGCACTATTCCGGAACTTTCATGTTCCTATACTTTTAAACTATATTGGGGGAACTTTTTGTTCCTAATAACCCCCCCCCCTGGATTTAGGTGTACCTATCTGAGACCCGCCCATTCCTGGGAGGGGTCTTGGAATAGGTAGATAAACCCATGAGCCAGGGGATTAGGGGCTGCCCTGCTGAGCGCTCTGGCTTCTGGGTCTCCACCTCTTTTGGTCTTTGACCAGGATGGAGGCCAAAGGGAGATGGCTGAAAGGAGTTAAGATGCAGGGCTAAGAATGGCTGAATGCTTGAAAGGTTATGATGTAGGCCACACACATGTGGTGGATAGGGCATGAATAAAGCTGATGCTTCTTGATGCCTGCCTGTGAGTGAGTCTTGATTCCGGTGTTCACCTGGGCCTGGAACCCGCCGGCTGGAGGGGGGTTGCGAAGCCACGTGGCCTGGAATGCCATCCACCTCCATCCAGCCCCATCGTTAATTATTTAATGCAACAGAACAACTTTAAGATAAATAGAAATCCAAATAGCTAAAAACATAAAGAACCTTCTCTCAGCCTCCTTTGAGTTTCACTGCCATTACTAAAACTACACACTTCACATCTATCCTCCTTTTCACGTTTGAATTTATATTGAAATGATATTTTAATTTATATCATAGACTCCTTGAAGATTGTATGTAGTATTTCTTTTTAGAAAAATACACAGCTCATGGGGCCAGAGAGATAGCACAGTGGTAGGGCCTTGCATGCAGCTGACCAAGAATGGACCTTGTTTCGAGTCCTGGCATCTCAGAAAATCCCCCAAGTCAGGACTTATTTCTGAAAGCATATCCAGGAGTAACCCCTTAGCATCACAAGGCCAGAGTGAAAGCACAGTGCTAGGTCATTTGCTTGCAAACAACTGATGCAGGACAGACCTGAGTTCAATCTCCATCATTCCCTATGGTGCCCTAGCCAGGAGCAATTTCTTAGCTCATATCCAGGAGTAAATTTTGAGCTTCACCATGTTTGTCCAACCCCAGTCTCCCCCAAAAAGAAACTATAAAGCTCATAGACCAAGTAAAAATAAATCAATAAACTAGTATGCAACATTTATATCATGCTTAAACAACCATAAGAATATATACTCAAGCCAAATTTTATACAAAGAATTCCATAGATCACTTTCTAAAACACCCTAATATTCCAGCAATTCAAACCACTCAATGCAAAGATCAATGGGTAAGCTAAGGAAGACATCTATTATGGAGTTATGGAGAGAAATTCAGGCAAATCTACAAATTTACCAAAATGCTGGAACCTTGTAGATGAGGACCTAGAATCAACATTAATGTTTAGTGATAGAAATCAAGGAGTCACTTGCAAAATAAAAATTAGAAAAACTATAGGTAGACAATTTAACCAACTGAAAGATGAGCTTTTCTATAATATGAGAGAATCCACCCAAAAGAAATTGAAGGGATTAAAAAATAGTGAAATTACACAGGTAGAGAACTGTATAGATGAACTTGAAGACAAATTACAAGCCTGCAGTGACAAAGAAGTAGAAAATAAGAGAGACAAAACCCTGGAAGAAAATGCAATACACTAAATAAAAAAAGACAAGAGAAATGATCTCCGAATTTTAGGAATTCCAGAAGGCGAAGAAAACAGGAAAGTGGGCCTGAGAAATAGCATGGAGGTAAGGCATTTGCCTTGCATGCAAAACTTCGGTGGTTCAAATCCCGGCCTCACATATAGACCCCCGAGCCTACCAGGAGTAACCCCTGAGCGCTTCCAGGTATGACAAAAACAAAACAAAACAAAACAAAACAAAAACAAAACAAAACAAAAAAACAGGAAAGGGAAACAATCAGTGAGCTAGATAACAACAGAGAAATTCCCTATACTTGGGACAAATGTTTCCTTATAATTCCAAGAGGCAAAAAGCAAACAAAATAGTCCCTAACAGTGAACACCAAGGTATTCAGTAATTAAAATGTCAAACAACAAAAAAATACTCTTTAAAGCAGAAATGGAGAATGTCACGTCAAGTATAAAGGAAAACACATAAAAATCAAACCAGAGCTATCATTTGAAAGTAACACTACTGAATGAAAGAAAATTTCAACTTAGAATTCACCACCCAGCTAAACTCTCATTTAAATAGGAAGGAAGAAAAAAAACATTTTCAGATAAAAAAAGAACTCCAACCCGTATGAAAATTAGTAAGAATGATTTTTCAGTAAACTCAATTTTGAGCTAACATATGTCTCAACAATCCCTCTGTTGTGTATCTATACCCATCATCCAAAAGAAATTATGCACACTGTTATTCATTGCAGCACTCATAATTATAGCTAAAAATCCGCAAAGATGTCCAAGAACAGAAAAGTGGATCATGAAGTTTTCACACATTTAAACAATAGAATGCTACAGAGCAGTAAGAAATGATTCAAAAGAAGAAACTATACATTAATGCAATTTACAGCAATATAGTTGGAACTAGAAGATATTATATTAAATAAATAAATCAGAAATAGAAGTATAAATACAAAATGATATCACTTACATGTATATTAGAATAAATCCACAATAACACACATATGGTCGATAACTAAATGGTAGATAACTTGAAAACTATAGTTGTGAGGGCATAGCTAGAAGGAAGCAAATTGAGTGGAAGAAAAGAAATAAATAAAGCCTTTATCCTCTTTTATACTTCAAAGAAACATGTCACAAGCATAAAGTTGTTTATCTCAGACAGGCTTTCAACCACCTGCTCATTATAGATATTAGAATAATGTCCTAATGCTTTTAATCACAGAAACAGGTGCAGAATGCATTTGAAATCCAGGGATTCATGCTAAGGTGCTCACTAGAAGAATGATATGGGGTCTTAATTTTATTATGTCTATAATAACTCTCTAAGTTCTTTGGTTCACCCTTGTTTTGTATCTCAGTGTTTTATCAAATTACACTCCAAATACAGTGCTAAATATGCTAATAACTTAAGAAAATACTCTTATTTATCTATTTTCCATTTCGTTACATCTGCTATTATGATCTAATATTTATGGCCACAGATAATATTGAAATATAAAAATACAAACAATAAACTTTTGTTATAGGCTCCATTCACTGAGTACGTTTTTGCCATTTACAGTTTTCAATGAAAGCTAATTTCCTATTATACCATAAGGCCACATTTTTATTTTGCTTTCAGGAAAGGAATCTTGATTTTCAGACATGGTTGACTATATTCTATGTAGTAGACGCCTCTGACAATACATTCAGACATATTGCTTAGTACTCTAGACATAAACATTATGATTATATAAAGAAAGATCCCTGTACACGCTACTAATCAAAGCTTTTACTTTTTTTTTTTTTTTAGCAAAGTTTACCCTCACCATTGGTTTATTGTCTAGAAACTGGAAAATCTTTCTTCCTGATGTGCTGTCCTCACATTTGTTAAAACATTCAGACCCATTTTCTTTTTTTTTTTTTTCAAATAAAAATATGGAACGCTTCACGAATTTGCGTGTCATCCTTGCTCAGGGGCCATGCTAATCTTCTCTGTATCATTCCAATTTTAGTATATGTGCTGCCGAAGCGAGCACACATTCTGACCCATTTTCTAACAGTCAGTTCTTCAACTGCAAAGTACAAATAGACCTCCTATGTCTATGTAGGGGGATGTGTTTATGTGATGATACATCTTTATATATCTAATCTATATTGTACTTCATGCCTGCCTAGTTGTATATTGTCCATGTATATATAACACCACTGCCCCCAGCTTCTGCCTACTGCCTTACAAACCTTCTTCTATTCTCTCACCCTCTCATCACTGATCTGTTATCTTTCCCTAATTATCTTTCTTTAATTTCTGTTCTAAATTCTTCAAGATCCGAAAACTTCGCCTGCTCCAGCAAGTTGGTAGCCAAATGGAAGGACACCCTCCAGACCCCCTTGCATTGGCCCCGGAAGAAGCTGTAGCCACTGCTCCTGCTGACTTATTCTATGCAGCCCGTTTTCTCATATCTCCCCTCATGGTGGACTGTTGTTTACTACAGGATCTGATTCTGGAGATATCTTCAGCTCGATGACACTACCTGATCCCTGATTTCTGTGAACCATTCCTAAGACTCCACGAGACGATTTCTTTTTTTTTTTTTTTTGATTTTTGGGCCACACCCGGTAATGCTCAGGGGTTACTCCTGGCTATGTGCTCAGAAGTTGCTCCTGGCTTGGGGGACCATATGGGACACCAGGGGATCGAACCGCTGTCCGTCCAAGGCTAGCACAGGCAAGGCAGGCACCTTACCGTTAGCGCCACCGCCTGTCCCCCACAAGACGATTTCTTAAGATGAAATTGTGCCCTGGATTTTTTTTTTTTTTTTGGTTTTTGGGCCACACCCTGTGACGCTCAGGGGTTACTCCTGGCTATGCGCTCAGAAGTTGCTCCTGGCTTGGGGGACCATATGGGACGCCGGGGGATCGAACCGCGGTCCGTCCTAGGCTAGCGCAGGCAAGGCAGGCACCTTACCTCCAGCGCCACCGCCCGGCCCCTGTGCCCTGGATTTTATCTATCCATCCAGACTATCCCAACAGACATAAAGGAAATACCTATATTTCCATTGTATATTTCTGTAAACAAATTCCTTAATAGCTATAATTCTTAGTGTGTATTGCAAAAGTAGAGGTTGCATCCCCATCTCTTTATTGAATCTCCTTTGTTAGAAATTCTAGTAGATAACTCTCACTTGGGATCTGATTTCAGGTTGAACCACATTATAACAATTTTTCAGCTTGGTATTTTTACCCTTATATGCACCAGGTGTATCATGTGGCATAGTTCCTTTTTGCAGGCATACTAAATTTGGAAAATATGACTTATTGAAAAAGTTTATAACTAATACAGATAGGAAATCATAAATTCATAGTGCAGGTGTGCCTTTTCACCTGGAATATTTGTCATGGGAACTTGACTTAGGCCTCAGTTCATCAGACATCAATAGTTCAACCCCGAAGCTGGGATCCCTTCCTCAGAACTGGCACAATTTTCTGCACTAGCACCAGGTATCACACTCCCTCCATAAAGGCTCTATTGCCACCCCGGCTCCAACTTGTTCTAGGCGAGAATTCCTCCCTGAGGACCAAGAAACAGCAACAACATGCTTGAAGGGCAGGTATTTCTTGACTTTCCACCTTAAAGATGAGATGAAATCAGATGATGTTCCATATCACCCAGATTTTGAAATAGGTTCTGTACAAAAAACAGGATCTCTAATTACAGAAGCCTGACAGGGAAAACCATGCTTGGCACAACACTTCTTGGGACCATAAAGACCTTGGAGGTTGGATAATTAGTATGCTGGAGCCTGTAGTCAATCTTTTGACAATATGCTTTATGGGTAAATATAACCTTTTTTTAAGCCAGGGATATTTTCTTTCTAATTTCCTCAATGTTTGCTGTGCCTATGCAAAACAAACAAGAAAACAAACCTTCCACACACACAACCTTTTTATTGTATTTTATTTTTAATTTTTTTCATATCTTCTAGATAGGGGTTCCTGCCTCTTCCATAGAGCCTTAGGCCATAAAATAGTTTGTTTTAACTCATATTTCAATGTTTTTTTTTTTTACAAATTAAGAAATGGAAAAAATAGTGGATGTTCCAGGAGCCAAGTAGATCAGGTACATTAGGTAAAAATGTCAAAACTATACACCAAAGTCAAATTTAATGACAATAATAACAAGAGACCTAAACTATATCAATCAAAATATTAAATGGATCAGATTTCAAATGAATTTATAAATCTATCTGTGATATAGGAGTCTTTCCCAGGAAACATCATCCCTTTGTTAAGACATTAAGAACTAAAATGTGATTTCTGAGCTACAGGTTCACTTAATATTATCATTACCATCATCATCATTATTATTATTAATCATTTCCATTGGTGACTGGAATAAGCATTTGCTTCCTTTGTTAAGACATTAAGAATTAAAATGTGATTTCTGATCTATTGGTTCAATTAATATTATTATTATCATTATTATTATTATTATTAATTATTTGCATTGGTGATGGAGATAAGGAGTTGCTTCCAAGTTGTACTGAGGCTATCTGTAAAATCAAAGGTCTGAGGTTCTATTGTTACTCAGATCTTATAAAGCTGGAGACACTGGGGTTACCAATCTGGTATTGAGGGCTTCCAGTATTAAATCAGCCAGTGCTTGGGAGACTACAGGGTTGCATCTATTGCTGCTCTTTGGACATTGATCATGGCAAAAACAAACACAGAGACATTCTTGGGATGACTTGAATAGTTGTTCCATCAGCATGCCCTTATTTTGTCTTTTGTGAACGTATCTCATAGATAGCTTTGAAATATGAAAATAATAAAAATTGGATCCCAAATATACATTTTTAAATAAGAAAGTTCATGCTTCATATAAGAGTATTTTGTAATAAATTTTATTATTTATTATTTATTATTTATTTATTACAAAATACTCATATATGATGCTTAAGAATCTTCATTCACAGAACATGATGTCAAAAGCCCTAAATCCCATTATGTTTGATAATAGTTTTTTATATGATTTGGTGTTATGTTTTATCCATATGTTAATATAAATAAATCTTAAAATGTTTTATAGACATGTTTACAAAAAATGAAAAAGTGGTTGTATAAACTAATTTTTTTAATTTCTATACATTGCTCATTTGATGGGTGTGTTAGAGGACCTTAGTATCAGTATGAGCAATTGAAAGGCGAAGAGAAAAGAGACCAGAGAAACCTCCTCTTAAAAAGTTTAAAGAGGAAATGGAGAAATATAAACTCCATTTTGTAAATACTTTTTTAACTTACATACTATATAACTAATTTAAAAACATCTACACACTAAAGAAAAAGCTCATAAAACAAAGATAGTTCAGTTTGTAAAACACTTGCTCTGTTCATTGCCCTGTAGGTTGGATCTTGGGCACCACATATTGTCTTGTGAACTCCATGAGGACTAAATACTAAAAACAATGTGTCCAAAAACAAAATAAAACTAAAAATTCAAAGAGAATTGATAAAATAATATAATTCCCATGCTTTCTAAGCATTTTTTCTTATATTTCCTGAAGTAATGGAATATAAAGAATGGAATATAAAATGTATAAATATTAAAATATACTTCATATGTGAAGTGAGAACTAGATACATACTGCCATACTCGCAGTACATTTAATTATCACATTTAAAACATATTTCTTTGGGGTCATCAAGATAGTACAATGTATAAGGCACTTCTTTTACATCAGGCTGATCTGAGTTCTCTCCCTGGGCCCCAGCACAAAGGCCTAAGCACCAGAGAATAAAGTCCTAAGCATTATAGGGTTTGGATTCAAAACTAACAAAAAGATAAACACAAACAATGCTTATTATTGATTTCTTTTATCTTTATGGAATATTCCATTTATAAGATAAAACAATATTTCCCAAATCTCTGAAAATCTAAAATCACAGTTATTTATTATAAACATTTTTAAAATTCATGTGTATGTGTGTTTATGGCAAAGATAAATTCTGACTCAGTGAACTAATTCTAAAATCAGTATAATAATAAAACAACATTGAGAATGTTTTTTTACACACCCATATATACACACTTTTGTTGGAGGATGGTGTATATGGACATGCACAGAAGTAACATGTTTGGTTTGTTAAAAATACAACATTTTTTTATGAAAAGTTAACACAAGAGCAGCTTGGATCCAAAGCAATGATACAGCAGGCTGAGCATTGCCTTGTATGCCTCAGAGAGGAATTGGATCCTTGGTACTCTGAGCACAGCCAAGAGTGATTCTTGTGTACAGAACCAGGAATACAACCTGAGCACCCATGGGTATGGCACTAAAAACAAAAGAAAAGAAAAAACAAACTACCACCACAATAGCAAAACAACAACAAAAAAAAGAGCAGTAAATGGAAAGTTCCAATAATCAGAAATCTCAGATCACATAAAACATACAATGATAAACAAATGATGGGGATCTCATGTTCACCCTCACAATCCTTCTGCCTTGCTAAAGAAATAATCTTTGTTTCCTGTACTTTGACTTTAAAATGAACACAGAGCTTGTTGATGTGGTAGTCTTTGCAAATTCTGTCATGGAATGCACAGCTCTCAGCTCTAAAACTACCAATGAGAGCATCTAATGATTATTTAAGTATGAATATAATAATTATTTGAATATCTTTGTTTTGAATAATAGTCAGAATGAATACTGTTCCTTTCCCAAAATTTTATATATTCACTTCTATAATATTTATCTTACAGTCAAATAGAATGACTGAAACCCAACTACAAATATGTTTGAATTGTGGTGCTAAATATATTATATTTAAAAAGAATGATCTATCTCTTTATATAAGCATCTATCTATAAATATATATATTCTCTCTATCTCTATATATCTTCAATCTAGCTATCTAGCTATCATCTATATATCTCTCTATGTATCTACGTAAGTGCTTTATTTAGGCACCATGGCTGCAGAATTGTGTTTAGTTGGGTTTTATTCATAGATGTACACCAACCTTCCATAGTGCAAAGTTCAAGCCACCAATATCCCCAGTTTCCCTTTCACCTCCCAATGCCTGTACATCTCTGGGAGAGTTATTTGATGTTTTCTCTTTCTTTTCCCCTTCCGTTTTGACACTGCTATTTACACTATTGATAATGAAGGGGTGCTGTGCAGGTCATGTTATACCCTTTCAACACTCAGTCCTTCTCTAGAGTAATAAGTTCAAGCCATTGTTGTCATAGAAGATCCTTCTCTTCTTTAAACTTCACTCACCACTCCTTTTGGCTAGCATCCTACCATGGACTGGTCTTCATGGTTATCGTGATTGCCTATGGATGTCACTACCATATTATATTATTTTTTTATATCCACTCTGCCTCATTTCTTTCAACATAATAATATCCATGTCGATCCATGATAAATTTTTTTCATGACTTTTTTAGCCTAATAGCAAATAGTATTCCATTGTGTAAATATACCACAGATTCTTTAGACACTCATGTAGTGTCAGACATCTGAGTGGCTTTCAGATTCTGACTAATATAAATAATGCTGCAGTGAACATAGGAGTGCTAGGGTTATTTTTTATTTTTTTAATGATTTTGGTTTTTTTTTCGAGTATATTCCTAGGAGTGAATCATATGGGAGTTCCCTTTCTATTCTTATGAGGAATATGAATATTGTTTTCCAGAAAGGCTGGACTAGTCAGCATTCCAACCCACAGTGATTGAGAGCCAGCCCCTTTCTTCCCAGATCCATGCCAGGCAGCAATGCTTTCACTTTTATTGTTTGCTGAGGGTACCAGTATCTGTGTTATGAGAATATAACTCATTGTTTTGATTTGCATCTCCATGATGATTAGTGATATAAAGCATTTTTCATGTGACTTTTGTCATCTATATTTTTTTTTGAGAAAATGACTGTCCATTTTTTCCTACCTAGTTTTTGGATAGGGTTAGATTTGTGTGTGTGTGTGTGTGTGTGTGTGTGTGTGTGTGTGTGTGTGTGTGTGTATGATTGTTATTTTCTGTAAGTAGTAACTTTTATGTCCTAGATATTAACCCTTTAACAGATATGTATTGGGTGAACACTTTTTCCCATTCCATGGTAGTCTTTGTAACCTAGTCACTGTTTTCTTTGAAGTGCAGAAGTTTCTAAATTTAATATAGTACCATATGTTTACTTTTGCTTCCACATACTTGGACAGTGGCATTTCACTTTGAAAATGCTTTTAGTCTGATGTCATTAAATTTATTGTCTACATTTTCTTCTGTGTATTCTATGCTTTCAGGTCTAATATTAAGATCTTTAATTCATTTTGATTTCACCTTTGTGCATGATATTAAAGAGATGTCTGAGTTCACTCATCTCTAAGTAGTTGACTAGCTACTACCTTTATCACTGATAAAAAATAACATATTTTTAAATATTAGAAGTATAATCAGATCCAAGTCTATTTATTGATATTAAGTAAGTTTAGTAACAGAGAAAATAATATTTAAAGGGATACCAAATATCTCTTATAAAGGGATAATATAATCATATTATCATAATTTATATTATATGATTGTATGTTAATTATAACACAATATTATATTATATATGATCATATATTATATCATATAAAATGATATATTAATTATAATGTGTTATATTAATATAATTATAAAGGGATAATAAACTATAATAAAGGGATAATTTAATTATAACAATTATTAAATATATATTTCAATAATATATACATATTCAACTAAAATATAATACTGTAAGAATATTTGGGGTGAGTCAAACTTTATGTATACTAATAATGTGAGAAATACCATTTTTAATCAGTAAAGTATAGTTGCATATATATACTTTATTCTCTTGATAAATCTACAACAAGATGTGAACTACTTTATAGGTGCCGTAGCTTGAACAAAATTTCTAACTTAATGTTGAGCAAAACGTATTTGTATGTTTTAGTATTAGATATAAAATTTTGTAACTATGATATGATTTAAAATTTACAAAGAACCGAATAATTAAAGATATCAATCTCCTTAACATCAGTTGGTCTTATAAGCAACTATAAAATTGGCACATTTCCTTTTTCTTCTCTTACTGACTAGAAATTAGTTTACCAGATAGCTACATTGTTCATTTATTCTCACTTTTCTTTCAGTAAGTCTCTTGTTGAATGCTACACATAACATAGTGAACGTGTTTTGTATATAGTATTTCTATAAATTAGTGAATTATTGTACATTCCTGATGACTGTTCATATTAGCTTGTGTATTTTTTAACATAACTATTACTACTCAAAATGATTAATTTGGTTTCTACTAGTATATTAAATTGACCTTTCAAAGTAAGGAACAATTTTACCTTCATGTTCAGTTTTTATTGGTATATGTTTTCTATGTTTTATTCTATTTTTTCATGACCATCTAACAATTTTTGAAACTTTTAAACTTTTTAAAATAATAAATTAGGTTGATTTTTATTGGAAAATAGGTTTTCATACAAAAATAAAAAAATAAAACTCTGTCAAAAACAACTGACATTTACCTTTTTCGTTTTATTTTGTTTTCTGGGTTCCACACCCAGAAGTGCTCAGGGCATACTTTTGGCCTTCTTACACTCATAGATCACTCATGGTGGGATTAGGGGCACTATATGGAGTATTTACATTGAACGTAGGTGCATAGCAAACATTTTGGCTACTGTATATCACTCTGATATTTATATTTTTACATTTTGGGGGAGGCCACACCTGGTGATACTCAGGGGTTCCTCCTAGCTATGCGCTCAGAAATCTCTCCTGACTTGGGCGACCATATAGGATACTGGGAATTGAGCACATGTCCATCCCGTGTCAGTCCCATACAAGGCACGTGCTATTGCTCTGGTCCCTCTGATATTTATTTTTAAAATTGATATGATTTAGACTAGAGGATATGGTTTAATTGTGGTCGAAAATATGTGTAGGTCTATTTTGATAATATGAGTATTATCTGTTGTAGCACTATTGGGCCTGAGCATCACAAAACCCAGAGTACAACTGGGAGTTGCCACCATGCATCAAAAACCCACCCAAATGTAGCTCCTTAAAACAATAACAAAAAAATAGTAATATGAATGAGGTAAAACTTCAAACAAAAATAATAAAAACAAATATATAGTTTCAAGGAAAGTGTTACAATGCTATATAAACAAAAATAAATTATAAATAATAACTGAATGAAAATGAAATTTGAAATTATTTTTTAATGTCTTGTATTTATTAGAAGACAAATGACAATAAAAATTTATTATTGGACAAAGAGATGATACAAGTCTTAGGTCCTTGTCTTACAAAAGGTAGAACCTGATTAGATACTGTTTTATGGTAAATAGTTCCCAAGAACTGAAGATTTATTTAAGATGCACATAAAACCAGGAGTAACTTCTCAGTATATAAATCTAGATATGTTCCACAAACCAAACAAACAAACAAACAAAAAAACCAAATCCAATAACAAATTTAGATCTCACTATAATAAAACAAACATTTCAAAGTAGTTACAGAATTTTTTAAATCTTGCAAATTGCTTTAAATTAATATATCTTATCATTAACACAGTACGCAAAACTATATTTATTCATATTTCTTGCTCAGGTGCAATTTTCTAATGCCATTCTTTACATTGGCATTAGATAATATTTATAATACGATCAACATAAATATATGAGCTATTGGAACCCTATTTATTAACACATAAAATTTTGTAAATGAAAATATAAAATATGTGTATTTTTCATTAACAGAAATAGATCTTTGACATAGAACATTAAAATGAAATATTTTAGTAACTAAGTGTACATGAAGAATAACGATTGTTTTTATTTTATTCTATTTTATTATATTGATTTTTAGTTTTTGGACCACACCCAGCATTCTCAAACTTACTCCTGGCTCTGGGCTCAAAAATAGTTTCTTGCATGCTAGCGGCCCATATGGGATGCTGGGAATGGAGTCCAGGTCTGTTCCTCCCTGGTCAGCAGCTTGCAAAGCAAATGCCCTATCGCTATGCCTATCACTCCAGCTTTAGAATACAGGTTCTTAGAAAAGAATTTAAAGGAGTTAATGTATTCACTTTAATATTTTTGTAGCTTTGTCTGCTTTGTTCATTTAATACACAATATTCAGTATATTTTGGATATTTACTTGCTCTCAAAATTTCTAGAGGATGGATATACCTTTGAATCTTTTGATAGGTATAGTTAATAAGTTAGGTATTATAACTTTATTAAGAATTATGAATTGGATCACATATAAAATAGTTTAGTAATTTATTTCTCTTTAATCCTAAATTTTTAGTTCAAATGTAACTGAGTACTTTAAAATAGATAAAATATTCTGTTCCTAAAATGATATTTACTGGGTGAACTCTTTCATAAACTACGATTTTTACTTTAAAATTGTGTAATTGCAATACATTTTTGCTAAACTCGACATTTTGCTCATGTGACTTAATTTTGGAAATATTTATCTGTAACTTCACATTATTTAAATGCTAATAAAAAGGATAAATATCACATATAAATAAGACTATTAATATACATTTGTGATTACATGATAACAAATAGCGATAATTATCTATTTTAAGTGCATTTATTTTTCTAAAAAGTAGTGAATGTGAAGTTTTCTTCGTTTTACACAAAATCATTGCATATTTCAGATATTTTTAAAAATAGTATGGTATGTTCACTGCATTTATTTTAACATCATTGTATCCTTGTTGTATAAAAACTATTTATTCTGGGGCCAGAGAGGTGGTACTAGAGGTAAGGTGTCTGCCTTGCAAGCGCTAGCATAGGATGAACCCCGGCGTCCCACATGGGTCTCCCCAAGCCAGGAGCAATTTCTGAGCGCATAGCCGGGATTAACCCCTGAGCGTCAAACAGGTGTGGCCCAAAAATAAATAACAAACAACAAAAAACTATTTATTCTAAGGACTCTAGAGACCATGTATTGACAGTTTGATGTTTAAAACATTAGATAATTTTAAACATAATAATTAGATAATTAGAAAACAATCCTGGTAAGCTGTGAGCTAAATTAATAAGTGATTATTGACAAATGGGACCAGAGAGATAAAATGCAGGGACCAGAGTGATAGCATGGATAAGGCATTTGCTTGCATGCAGAAGGAAAGTGGTTCGAATTCTGGCATCCCATATGGTCCCCTGAATCTGTCAGGAGCGATTTCTGAGAGTATAGACAGGAGTAACTACTGAGTGTTGCTAGGTATGAACAAAGAACAAAAAAATGAAATGAAATAAAATAAAATAAATAAAATAAAATAAAAATGGTATTTATAAGGAGGTGGTATGAGCAAAAGGAGGTGGTATGAGATTAATGGAAACCTGTGTCCTTGGTCAAAATACACTAACAGTGGTTGTAGGTTTGGAGTTGCAAGTCTGTTTTTAAAGCTTTGTAAATTAAAGCACTAAAGAAAACAAAAACTTAAAAAAATAATACAAGGGCATAATACAACAGCAGTTGAACAATTGCCTTGCACACTGCCCGGTATATACCAGATTTGATCCCCATCATCCCATATGGTCCCCGAGCGAGGCGTGATGTCTAAGCACATAGCCAGGAGTAACCTCTGAGCATTTCTGGTGTAGCACAAAAAACCAACCAAACAAAAATATTAAAAAATTACTAAGTTGTTTACTCTTGTGGAAGAAGTTTAAAACCGAATTTTAGATTGGTTTAAATTTCAAAATATTAAAAAATTAAAAAAAACTGCAATAATTATTCAGTGAGATAGCGGTACATATCACCTAATATAAAATGAAAATTTGTGGATTATTAACGTAAAAATGAACACACAGAAATGCACTTAAAGTTTTCAATTTAATTTATTTTCAATTTAAACATATTATCAATAGGAATTAATCCCTCACTAAAAGCTCTTTGGTGTTTTCATCAACCTCATGTTTTCTAAAACATTTTTCAGACACCTATTGAGTTATCATTTTAATAATGCAGTAAAGTCTAAGGTTCTGAAGATCAAAGTTTACTGAGTCCAATATTACTATTACTATTAGACATATTCCCGAAGACTTTTAAAACGATGTTGCTTTCCTTTCACTCTAAATGGATTGGTGCCAGTGGGTAAATAAGTATTTTAATATTTTACTATTGGGAACATAATATCATGCATTATGCAATATTCAGTATTTTAATGATTTCATTTTCTTCTCTTGTCAACTTTTTCATTTAAAGTCATGCAAAGGAATACAATTCACTGAATTATATTTAGATCTTTAAATTACACAGTTCATTTATCAAGTTCATTTCAAGAAGGTCCATATTCCATAGAAGAAATGCAGCTTAAATACAAGTTTGATTACAATCCTTAAAAAAGTGATAAAATCCAAGTTATAATCAATTGTCAAAAAAGCAATGAAATATCACTAATCTGACTAAAAGGCCACAGTCGTACTGCTACTTTCATATTGTCAACACTTGGTATAGAAATTTTCATTATTTTTTATTACTGGAGTTACTTGGTAAGAAAATAATGTAGAGAGCACTCTTAGGCTTCACAGTAGAACGTTAGAAGCTTATCCAGCAAAGCAGTTTGTTTCCAGATGATCAAATAGGAATCGTCCATTCATTCCAAAATATCTACTACTTGGTATACATCATTTTACAGCACTCATGTATTGATGATTTTTCAGCCAACATTAAGCATCACCAATTGCAGTCATAATATTTTTTATTTCCATTATTTTTCCCAATTCAAAGGACAAACTAATATGTCCCGAATTATCAGTACTCGAGGTTTTATGAAATGTATCTTTTTCAAACCATATAAAGTGATTTCTGTGATAGAAATCTTAATCACAGAAGCAAAGCACTTAAACAGTCAATGAAATATAAAGCAATGGAAGTTAAATCAGTCTCGTTTTAAGATTGGTCTAATAATACTCTGACTATATTAAAGAGTATTGATTGTCTTTCCCCATCTGACTTTTTACTTGAGGCTCAACACTGTCTCAAGTTCCTCTTCTGGAACTGAAACTGACTTCTCTGAAGCTCGTTCTCCAGCATGAGTATTTATCGTTGTAGCTGAGGTGTTTCTTGTCCATCTCCTTTGAATGCTAAGATCTTTTCTCCTTTTGGGACTTCTCTCCTCCTCATGAGCTGTGGGTGCTACATCATCAGCATTTATGTTTCTTGGACTACCACGTTTCCTAGGTGTGTCAGACATGGGGACTTCTGCCTGTTGTGCTGTCAGGGATGACAGCAAAATATCTTCGGTATTCCCAGTATCAGAAAGTCGTGGCATTTTAGGAGGACTTCCATCAGACTCAACCATATTACTATTACCATCTTGACCTTTTTCTGTTACATCAGCAATTAGTTCAGTAGAAGAGCTCACAGTTTTCAAGGGAGTAAACATTCTTTTGAAGTCTTTGGGTGATACTGCATCCTGATATTCCGTGGAAGTCTGGTCCATTATGGTTGAAGGACTGCTGTTTCCTTCGCTCACATCTGATTTCTCCAAGTAATGTGAGGAAGTATCCTGTAGCCTTACATGCAATTCTTGATTTTCATTTTCTTGATGGTCTAAGGAAAAAGATACCTTCTTTCGTGTCTTCAGTGAGTCCGTTTTTTTTAGAATTGAACGTGGTGGTGTAGTAACATATATATTAGTTTTGTTGTCATAGGCAACTCCAGTTGTACATGGTGCAGTTATGCCCTCTTCCCTCAATGAAATTGTAGTTTCCTTCAGTTGTAAAGGAACAAGAGAAGGTCCAGGAGACAAAGATGGTGATGCTAAAGTTGATGGACGACAAGACTTTAAAATGGATTGAGGACTATATTTGGCAAATCCAGAAGCATTAACTGTTGTGGCCGAAATTTTAGCTTTCTTAGCCACAAGAGGAGTTTCAAGGCAATGTAATTCCTTAGCCTTGGTAATTTGGTCCCAAGATCTTTTGACACATGAACTTACTGGCAATAAATGAGATGGTAGGTCCAAAGGAGATTTGGTGGGGCTTGCAGAAACACCCTCATAGATTGAGAAGGCTGATGCACAGGACAATCAGCCGTATTCAGCTCTTTAGAACTTTTTTGTGAAGCTTGTGCAATTGGGGTTCCAACAGAAGCATCAGTATTGGGAGAGAAGATACTCCAGGAGAGATTCTTTGATTCTAGGACTGGTGTAAAGAGAATTGCCAGTGTTAGTTTACAGTTTGTGCCAACTGTCTCCAAGTCAGACAAAACTTTATTTATGAAAACAGATCTTGACAACACAGTTCTCTTTAAAGTTGGCTTTGGAAATGCTGATAACACTTTGGGTGTAGCAGTTTCTTGAACAATGGTTGTTGAACGACTATATGGCTTAGCTCTTTCAACTGTTACTTTTTGCTCAACTCTAGGAACCCCTTTCCCACATTGGGCTAATATGAAATTTTGAATCCGAGGTCTCACTTCCATAAGAGGATCATGATCATTCATGCTATTCATCTGCAGAGTTTGGTTCAGCTTCAAGGCAGGGATATAATTGGCATGATGTAAGTGGTGAGGTAAAAGGAAGTTATGGTTCTGAACATTGTTATTGGTTTGCACAATTCTTTTCAAACAGTCCTCTTCAGTGACTGTCAGAGGTAGCTTTAGAAAATCTTCCAGAAGGCCCATTTTGTGGCACATGTCGTAAGTGTGCTTTAATAAGTCTTTTCTGTTTAAACTACTAGAATGTTGCGCAGCAAACTTAAGGCCTGAACCACACACCTATTATAGATCAAAATGGTGAGGTGAAAGCAAACATCTTCATCTGTGGACAGCGTTGGCTTCATGGTATGGATATATCTGAGGGCGATTCTGTGCTCACCGTGACTTATGAAAGCTTGAAGAATCATTGTATGTTGCCATGGCAAAGGTTCGACTGTGGCTGGGTCAAGCAGAAGTTCCAAAGCCCTCTCATAATTTTTATGGTCTATATACCACAATCCTTTAATCAGTTTCAGTTGGCTATAAGAAATGGCAAAAAGCTTAAGAAATGATTCAATGGCAGAATCATCTTTGTTTGGAAAACAAGACAGAATATCTAGCAGCAAATAGATGGTAACTGCATGTTTGTTTGCTTCTGGAATATTATCAAGTAAGTATATGTCAAGCAGTGCATACAGACTTGGAGGAGGATATTTTCCAGTGCTTCCTTCATTGTTTTTCCACAAATTCTCAATCCTATTTCCTAGGTGAGAAACCAGTCCATCAATGATCAGGTAATCAGAATTCATTTCCCCCCTTGAAAAACTCTCACACTTCTGTCGACAACTGGTGTAGTACTCCTGAATTACAGGGTAGTTATAGCATAAACTTCTTAAATGCATAGCATCATGGAAGCCCTCTGGTAGAAGCTCAAATCGACAGAACCACAGAACCACTTGTATGTACTGACATGTGATTTGAGTCAACATACGTTTATTGTTCAGGCTCAATCTGCCTTTCTCAGTCATGCTTTTGGCCTCTGCTAACAAACAATTAAGAACTGCATTAAGGTGGCACAGAAGCAAATAACAACAATGGATAGACTGTATAGTCTGTGGATCAATGATATGGCATGAGCCATCAAATAACGACGCACACAGTCTGTCCAATTCTTCTTTGGTGACATTCACTTTATTCCATGTCCATTCTAGAACAAAGCACAACTTAGTGGCCGAATGTGGGTGTTCTGATGCCCATTGTTTTATGCATCTAGACATAAGTGCGAGGAAATTTGTTTGGTCTACTGCAGACCATAAAGCTTCTAATTGGTCTTGCTGACTTAAATTTGAAAATGGATTATCAAGAAAGTTTGGTGACATGTCAGCCTGAAACATTGCTTATAATGATCAGAATGACACTGTTGTGAGATTGCCCCAATGCACTTGAAAATATCAGATTCTTTTTCTGAAAGCCAGTGCAATTGATGTGAACCACTCCTGAGTTCATCAAACAAGTAGCATCAAAATTAAGACATCTTGGATGAAAAAACTCCTCAGGAGGTGGATGGGAAGGAGGAATTCCTCGACTTAAACTCCTCTCATGCACTAAGATATGCAAGATATCATGTGGAAAAAACCTACTTACTACAGAATCCAGGGACCACAGAGCAAAATAAGAGCTATTATGGAGATATTCACCCGATTCTAGTGCACCAGGCAATTGTGCACTATACCAACTGTTGATATCAAATATCCCCAAATATACAGAAGGCTTTTCCTGTTCTGATGTACTCACTTGCCAGGTAAAGATGGAAACACTAGTTTCAGGAGACAGAGCTTCATTCAGGCCGTCTTCCCTATCACACAGAGATGGAAATTTTTCTATAGTCTGACACCCTAAGAATTTGGTGTTAGTCTGTCCTGTAAAGGAATGATGCCTTCTGTAAGGTCCAGTGTGTACTTTCTTCACAGAAGTGCAACCCCTCATATAAGCTTTGTCCTGATGTCAAACATTTTTTATCACGAAAGCGCAACTGAAGTAGATGCAACTCAGTACACCCCCTTGACTGTCCTGTTCGACTGAACAGCCCACAAATAGCAGAAATTGTTAGGTCATTTCAGGTTCTTGAAAAGTAATAGCACATATGGGTGTTCTTCCTCCTCCAACTGTGTATAATACTCTTCTGTCAAGGTTTTCATACTCCAGAGTGCGATGTAGCCATCAAACCCTACCGCGAGTTGGTTTGTGCGATTTATGTAAACCAGAGTTGAAATTTCTGTTCCTAATGGGCCTACTAGCTCGAAACCCAGATGGCGTCCTTTTGCTTAGCAAGTTCTCTGGCTGTGTTACTTCACTGGAATACCAGTCATGAGTTGAAGAAGCGATGCCTTTAGTCCTGTCTGTTTGTATGGCAGGTCATCCAGAGATAGGTCTGTCAGCAGGATCTCTCCAATATCTGTGGCCACTGCAGCCACACCAAAGAGCCCTTGCAAACTGGGGTGTAAATTCTCAGTGCCTGCACTAGGTCCTCCCTGATTACATACAGTTTCAATAGCTGTTACCCTCCCTGAAATTGCTATTGCTTTCACCACTTTGGAAAGACTAAAGTCATAAAGACAAGGATGCTCCCTTCGCTGTCTTCAGTCCAACGAGCAAACCTTTCTCTTGTGCCACAAGAATTCCTTGACAGCTAGAATGATGGCAGGTTCACACTCTGGAATCTATATGCCGATGCCCTCTGTCCTGTCAAAGTGTTTATAATCTCCAGTTGTGGACCACAAGTCAAGCAAGCGAGTCCTGGAGTCAGTTTTCCTTGAAGCCCATATTCTCCCGTAGCTTCATCTTGGCCCAGGGCCTGAAGAGTCACTTCTGAGAAAGGCCGAAGGCCGCTACTTACTTTTGCAGTTAACTGTCATAGTTCCACTAAGCAGAGATGGACGCAGAGCCGCCACGACCGCCTGCCTAATGGTCCTCGGGAGCCCAAACAGCAGCGACACTGTGGACTGCATCACAGCATCTCCTGGGAGACGCCACAAAGGTTCTCAGGCACGCACACCTCTGCTGGGCGCCAGCTGCTGCCTCTATCCAACAGCACTCCACTGGCACTTCCTAGCTCCCTTGAGCCACGGGGAGACTCGAGATGGCCTTGGCTGCTCAAGCCGCGTGGCAGCTCAGCACTCAACACCTTGGTTTTCTGTGCACAACTTAGTGGTCTGGATTGTGGTGGCATGACCTGGTCAGGAATTGGGGAGGAAGAATGGGGAGGATTAGGTAATCTGGTTTTAACCTTTCTTACTTGATTCTGTGCTTCCAGACCTGAGCTACCAGGGAACTTTGAGGGCAGGTCCATGAGACCAGGACAGGAAATTTCACACCTGCTTGTGTCAGTGGTGCCAGTCACTGTATATAGAAATTTCTGCGAGGAACAGATTGGAAATGACACTGTGCCCAGTAAAACCAGCGGAAACATCCCCAATTATTTTTATGGAATACATTTTCCACTTTTTTTTTGTGCTAAATGTTCGTTTTTCATTTTCAGTTAAGCAAAGACATGCACCTCTTAAATATTAGACTAACGCTCTTCTAAAAACGTTATTGACAAACATTCCATTGATCTAGCTTAAAAATTTCCCATGTCAGTAATTCTTTCAGTTTCATAAATGTATTGAGTGATTTCAAATGAGGGTACATAAATATGTATATAATGGATATATGTTTAAACCCATATTTACTAATTATTTTGTATTTAAAAATGTGCCTTTTATTGATGATTCATGTCTTGGATTTCCTACTACGTTAACCACCCACAGTGTACACCACCATGTATGTATAATATTTTTAACATACTGAACTACTCATACAAGTCCCTCAAATATATTGCAGTGTTGAACAAAATATTACTTTAAAATGAGTATTAAATGAAGAACATGTCTTTTTCCATGGCTTCATTAACATCCTCCATTTCAGGCCAAATCTCTCTGACATGGTTTTTTGTTTTCCATAGAAACTCTAGCAAAATTAAAAGCTGAGTGTAAAATTTCAAATTGGCATTAATAAGAGTAAACATTTAGAGAAAACAATTCACATAATTCTATGAATTCAACTTTTATGTTTACAAAATAGTTAATTGTATATAATTGTGGTTCAATAGGAAAACTATAGTTTTCTGTGACTGAATGTTTCGTCTCGTAAACATTATTAAATGCCTTGATTCTTGGACTGTAGGTATAATAGATCAAGCACACTTGCTATTCCAACTCCCAAGGACCCCAGAACCGCATGTTTCTCAGCACTGTCATGGTCATGAGTTAGTCTTATAGTACAGGAATTAGTCTGAGCTCTTCTACATGTAGCTCCTAAATAAAACATACAAAAATGTCTTGGATCTTGGGGCCGGAGAGATAGCATGGAGTTAGGGCTTTTGCCTTGCATGCAGATGGACTGTGGTTCAAATCCCAGCATTTCATATGGTCCCTGAGCCTGCCAGAGTGATTTCTGGGTGTAGAGCCAGGAGTATCCCCTGAGTGCTGCTGGCTGTGACCTAAAAAACAAAACAGAACAAAAACAAATGTCTTGGCTCTTGATTTATATGAAGCAATTTGGAGAAATTGTGAATAATAACGTTCAAAATCAGTTCCTTATTTAAAAAAAAAAAAACACTTCACTGTCAAAACAAACCCTATTTCACTTTTTTATTTTTTCCTCTTCCTTTCCCTTGTTTCTTTCTGTTTATTTATACCCATTACCTTCCTCTCTCCTTCCTCTTTTCTTTTTCTGTCTTCCTGTCTTTTTTCCCTCCTAACTTCCTTTCTTCTTCCTTCCCTCCTTCATACCTTCCTCCTTCATACCTTCATACCTTCATACCTTCATACCTTCCTCCTTGCTACCTTCCTTCCTTCCCTCCCTCCTTTCTTTCTTTCTTTCTTTCTTTCTTTCTTTCTTTCTTTCTTTTTTCTTTCTTTCTTTTTTCTTTCTTTCTTTCTTTCTTTCTTTCTTTCTTTCTTTCTTTCTTTCTTTCTTTCTTTCTTTCTTTCTTTCTTTCTTTCTTTCTTTCTTTCTTTCTTTCTCTTTCTTGCTGGCTGACTTGCTTTTCTCTATTTCCTCTCTTTTCTTTTTTCTCTTTTCTCTTTTTTCTTTTTACTCTTTTTCTTTTTTCTCTTTTCTCTTTTATCATTCATTTTTTTATTTTTTTGCTTTTCTTTCATTCTTTCTCTATTTTCCCAAACTGTTAAGAGTATAAAGTGCTTGCTGAAAGCAATGATAGAAGCAGGCATCAGACCTAATATTGTTTCGTGGGCCCACAACCTAACATTGAAACATTCAACTATTTTATTTTATTTTATTTTATTTTTTTGGTTTTTAAGCCACACCTGACGGTGCTCAGGGGTTACTCCTGGCTGTCTGCTCAGAAATAGCTCCTGGCAGGCACGTGTTACCATATGGGACACCGGGATTCAAACCAACCACGTTTGGTCCTGGGTCAGCTCCTTGCAAGGCAAACACCGCTGTGCTATCTCTCCGGGCCCACATTCAACTATTTTTAAATCTAATGCATTTGATTGGAGCATAGTAGCAGTCATACTTCTTAGAGTCAAGTAGTGGGATATTCACAATTTAGCTAACATTTAAAAATAGAGAATGTGGATATCAATAAACAGATTTTTATGCAATTTAATTTCATTAAATTCTACATTATATATGCATATTCTTTATATATAAATAGATTTACAAATATTTCTATATGTTATATATTATTTTAATATATACAGATATTATTATAATAAACACATAAATTATGTTATTGCTTGTTTATTTTTATATATTTAACATGTAAATTATATATTATATAAGTATATAGTTAATATCTTATTTTCATATTATTATAAATTAAACTGAAATATTGTATTTATCTGATACCTAAAGAGACGTATCCTGCAAAAAATGAAGAATGTTTCATAGTGTTGACAATAATTGAATCATTATTAATGTCAGAATAATCTTATTATTCTTGAATAGAATGTAATTTTTATGAGGCCTTACATTTATTTTATGTAGATATTTAATACAATATAGTTTTAATATATTTATTTAATTTATTATTTTAATATCTTTATTTATAAATATATTTAATAAAATATATTTATTATATTCCTGTAAATAAGTAAATATAATGTAAAGTTACATTACTCTTCAAATAAAATGGAGAAATGAAGCTGCTAGTACAGAAAATGAATGTGTTAGAAATTCTATTTTTTAGTTAATTTGTATATTCTCATTTATTTAGCATAAGTTATGTGACTTTAGAACCTTTTAAATTATGCTTTATTCATTCCTAGTCCTATAATTTGAATTATATGGTTATATAATGTATTCTTCATTTTAAGGACAATACTAATTTCCCAGTATATTTGTTTATTTGTTTTTGTGATTAAACATATGAACACTTCAGATATTACCTTTAGAAAAACTTAAATAATGTAAAATTAAATTTATTTTAATTGACCGCATTGTACTTTTTTCCTAATACTTAAAAAAATAAAGAATTCTGGATTATGTTAGTGTAAATTAAATAGATTAAATGTATGTGAAATAGTTGAAAAATAAAAATTTAGAAAATATCTTAATTATAGTCTAGTTAGCATTAAATAGTCATAAAAATACACATAAAGTAAAAAAGTAATGTATTTGCTACAAAAATATCATCTGAAAAAGGACAGCACATAATATAATATTGATCATATAATACTGATATTCAATGAATATTATCTATATTTTGCCTACATTACAAAGATCAAAAATTAATGTTCATAAATAACATCTTTGTTATTTTTTATATTATTGCTTCCTAGCATTTGGAAACAAACAAATCACCATGTCTGTTATAATTTTTTTTTCTTTAAACAACTTTTTACATACATGATAGTGTTTGGGTTTCAGTCATGTAAAGAACACCACCCATCACCAGTGCAACATTCCCATCACCAATGTCCCAAATCTCCCTCCTCTCCACCCAACCCCTGCCTGTACTCTAGACAGGCTTTCTATTTCCCTCGTACATTCTCATTATTAGGATAGTTCAAAACGTAGTTATTTCTCTAAATAAACTCATCCCTGTTTGTGGTGAGCTTCCTGAGGTGAGCTGTAACTTCAGGCTCTTTTCACTTTTGTGTCTGAAAGTTATTATTGCAAGAATGTCTTTCATTTTTCTTAAAACCCATAGATGAGTGAGACCATTATGAGTCTTTCTCTCTCTCTGACTTATTTCACTCAGCATAATAGATTCCATGTACATCCATATATAGGAAAATTTCATGACTTCATCTCTCCTGACGGCTGTATAATATTCCATTGTGTATATGTACCACCATTTCTTTAGCCATTCATTTGTTGAAGGGTATCTTGGCTGTTTCCAGAGTCTTGCTATGGTAAATAGTGCTGCAATGAATATAGGTGTAAGGAAGGGATTTTTGTATTGTATTTTTGTGTTCCTAGGTTATATTCCTAGGAGTGGTATAGCTAGGTCGTATGGGAGCTCGATTTCCAGTTTTTAGAGGACTCTCCATATTGCTTTCCATAAAGGTTGAACTAAAAGGCATTCCCACCAGCAGTGGATAAGAGTTCCTTTCTCTCCACATCCCCGCCAACACTCTTTGTTCTCATTCTTTGTGATGTGTGCCAATCTCTGGGGTGTGAGGTGGTTCCTCATAGTTGTTTTGATTTGCACCTCCCTGATGATTAGTGATGTGGAGCATTTTTTCATGTGTCTTTTGGCCATTTCTATTTCTTCTTTTTCAAATTGTCTGTCCATTTCTTCTCCCCATTTTTTGATGGGATTAGATGTTTTTTTCTTGTAAATTTCTTTCAGTGCCTTGTATATTTGGGAGATTATTCCCTTGTCTAATGTTATTGGGTAAATAGTTTCTCCCACTCAGTGGGGGAATTTTGTATCCTGAGAGCTATTTCTTTTGATGTGCAGAAGCTTCTCAGTTTAATATATTCCCATCTGTTAATCTCTGCTTTCCCTTTCTTGGAGAGTGCAGTTTCCTCTTTGAAGATACCTTTAGCCTCAATGTCCTAGAGTGTTTTGTCTACGTATTGTTCTATGTATCTTATGGTTTTGGGTCTGATATCGAGGTCTTTCATCCATTTGGATTTAACCTCCGTACATGGTGTTAGCTGTTATAAATTTTCTGCTCTGTACTCTTTTTTATTTGCTATTATGGTTAATAACTGTGTAATTAAGAATGTCAACCAGATTGTATTTGGGATTTTTCAATGTGCAAAATATTTCTTTTCATTAAACCCTTTACAGAATTAAATGAAGGAAGTCATAATATTTTATATGTAATCTGAAAGAGGAGGTGGTTAAGCATTTATGGTTTATTTTTTATTTTATATTTTAATTGAATTTTACTTTATTAAATTGTTAATTTGGGGAGGGGGTCACACTGAGCTGTGCTCTGGGTTCATCCTCTTTTGCCATCAGGTATCACCACGTTCACTTACTTCAATGGATCATTTAGAAATTCAAGGATTGAATATAGGTTGGTTGTGTGTAGGCAAGTGTCCTCCTACCAGCCATACTGTTGTTCTGGCCCCTGAACTTATCTTTTTATTTTTATTTTTATTTTTTAGTTTTTTTTTTTTAGCTTTTGGACCACACCCTGTGATATTCAGGGGTTACTCCTGGCTATGAGCTCAGAAATCGCTTTTCGTTTGGGGGCCATATGGCATGCCAGGGGATCGAACCAAGGTCCATCCTAGATCAGCTGCTTGCAAGGCAAATGCGCTAGCGCTTCTCCACAGCCCCGGCCCCTGAGTGTAGCGTCATTTGTTACTTCAGCTAGCCAAGTTATAAGCAAATCTATAAACAAAATAATGAATAAAAACAGTAAAATTTTGTTTTATTTTAGGCTATTCGTAGCCATTTGTTTCCGTTTTATTATCATTGTGATATGCATTATTTATAAATATAGTGATTTTGTAGCTGTGTAATTTTTAAATATGGTATGGACATAAATATATGGTTTAGTATAAAATACATATATTCATAAAAGTCACAATTTTTTTTTTTTTTTAGTTTTTGGTTCACACCCAGCAGCTCAGGGGATACTCCTGGCTCTGTGCTCAGAAATCACTCCTGGTAGTCTCAGGGGACCATATAGGATGCTAGAATTCGAACCACCATCCTTCTGCATGAGAGGCAAACACTTTGCCTCCATGCTATCTCTCTGGCTCCTCCTTTAAAAATGTATCAATTGAAGTAATTTTTTAAGATGTTGTATAAGTGTACCACAGATATAATACAGCAAGTAAAGAGGAACCTTGCCTTGCACTTTCTTATGAATATTTTCTCTCTGGCCCCATAAAGGGGCCCAAGTCATCTTCAGGAGTAATTTTTGAGCACAGAATACCACCTCACCAAAAAGGGGAAAATATATAATATTAAGTGTGTTTTAGGAATTAGATTTTTATATAAATTGTACCAATTAACTAATTGATTTGCTTATAAACATTTAAATTGAAAGTGTCTCTGTCATATCGTTGAAAATACACAATTAAATGTATAAATGTATATGTTTAAAGTTTATTATTAAGATAGCATGATTTATATCAATGTTATTGCTTATTCTTTTGATATACAAATCTACTGTCCCTCCACCCAACCATGTGGCATGAATGGTATCTATGCAAAAGATTTGCAAGAAAATGATCAAGCTGTTCAAGAAACTCAAAAAATATTAAAATATTTAATGACAATAAAATTATATATTATAAAGTATCATACTAAAATATCAAAACATACATTTGTCAATTTCTGGTCAATAAATAATATCTAACACATATTTTATATCTTCATTATAAGAGAAATAATTCATATTTAATACTTGGGGGCTACACCCATTAATGTTCAGGGTTAGGCTTGTCTCTAATAGGAATTAATTTTTGCAGTGGTGATGGGACCATGGAGTCCCATGTTATGAATAGAATGGAATGAACCCAATTGGGCCTTTTGCAAGGGAAATGTTATACTTCTGTACTAACTCCCATGCCTTAAGTAATTAATTTGTTAATAAATTTCTGTGTTCACAATACTTATTTATTGATTTTTCAGCTTTCTTAGGAAAGCATTAGCTCGAAACATGTAAGTTGAAAGGTTTACTTCTTGGTCTTTTATGACTTTTCCATAAATACTTAATCTATCTCACATTTCCAAATAATAGTGTCTCTAAAAGGAATTTAGTGAAATTTACAGACATCATACACCATTATTTATGTGAAAATTATATTTATGATTAATAAATATAGCAGCCCAAAGAGATATACAGAAGGTGGGGTGTTGGCCTTGACTGTGGCCAACTGGAGTTTGACGCCTGGTCCTGTATATAGATCCTGAACCCACCAGGAATGAGATCTGAACACAGAGCCAGCATAGTTATGAGCATAACTGTGTGTGACCAAAATACACACACATAGATATACACATACACAGAAACACACAAATATAGTATAGCCCTATGAAACACACAAGTATAGTCCTATGAAACCTATTGATTAGTATTCAGTATTCTAGATTAACTCTGATCGAATTTGCTAACAACTGATATAACCCTCTATACTGCTTTTTTATGGGAGAAGCAGCATTTTAAGTTAAATATCTAGACTAAGGGTTTCATAAGGAGTATATTGCCAGTCACATGTATAAAAAGAATGTTTACACTTTGTTTCTTTGCAAAGTACAACATATCTCTGTTAACAGAAATTTTTTAATGTGTATTGTTTAAACTTTAAAACAATAACATGGCTTCAGGTGGTTTACAGAACTGAGAATAGACTACAGTTAAGTTAGGAGCCCAGAGGATAAAAGGAAGATAAATTTTTTTAGTTTGATTTTTGGTCAACCTGGGAAGCGCCCAGTGGTTTCTCCTGGCTCTTAGCTCAGAAATCACTCCTGGCAGGCTCAGGGGACCATATGGGTTGCCAGGATTCGAACTACCGTCCTTCTGCATGCAAGACAATCACCCTACTTCCATTTTATCTCTCCAGCCCAAAATGAAGGTAAAGTTTAATGTAGCAATGTAGTTCCTCTTTGGCCAGGGCCTAGATGTCATACTGATGTAAATTAAGAAATTAGCAAAAAGTCAGGTTTCCTTATCAAATTTTTTTTTGCTAAGGAAACAGGTTTTTAGATCTAGGGCACTGACTAACTTATATTTAATTTTTTTTAAACTGAAACCCAACTACATACATGTTTATAATCATGGTGCTTAAACAGACACTATTATAAGAAAATAAATTAAAAATAAATCTTCAGTCCATTTTTCTTTTTTCCCTTCATTTCTTTTTCTTCTTTTGTATTCTTCCTCCTCTCCTTCCTCCTCCTCTTTTACTCCTTCCTCTTTCTGCTCTTATTAATTTTCTACTTTCTCTTATTCTCATTCTTCCTTTTCTTGTCTTCTTTTCCCTATGCTTCTCTTCTTTCCCTTCTTCTTTCTCGTATTCTTCTTCTATTTTCTCTTTTACTTCTTCCCCTTCCTCTATTTTCTTCTTTTCTTCTTCTTCCTCCATTTCTTCATTCTTCTTTCTTTTTTTCTTTTCATTCTTCTTTATCTTTTTTCCCTCTTCTTCTTACTCCTCTTCTTGCACTTTCTTCAACACTTTTACTATTGTCTTCCCGAGTCTCTGGGACTCCAATGATTTCTCAGATGTTTTTCTTTTGAGTTTATCAACGACTTATATTTTCATCTTTTCACATTTATTGAGTGGTTTATTCATTGCATGATCATTTTCTTTAAGGAGCTTTTCTAATCTTTTCTGCTGTGTGGAGTTTTTCTGCATCTCATATCCTGGCTCACTGACCGCATCCTCAGTTACTATTAATCCCCAGCAAAGGCTTTTTATTGAGGTTTGCAATTCATATACTGAGTTTTTCAGACCTGTGTTTTTGATTTTGGAGTTTTTTGAGTTCTATCATTGTGGTCTGTTTAGATCGATCTATGCATGCTTTGAGTTCTTTGACATCCTCCAAATTAATAATCTAATCTCTTGATCTGAGGGACTTTTCAAGTCACCTTCATTCTCTATGTGTGGTTTTGTCAGGAATTGATTCCACATTGCAAAACTTATATAGGGTTCTTTTTGTTTGTTTGTTTGTTTGCATTTTGTTTGGTTTTTAGGTTACACCCGGCAGCTCTTAGGGGTTACTCCTAGCTCTACACTCTGAAATCGCTCCTGACAGGCTCTGGGGACCATATGGGAACCGGAATTCGAACCACCATCCTTCTCACTGCAAGAAAAACGCCTTACCTCCATGCTATCTTTCCAGCCTCTTATATAGTGGTTTTTATATTTGATATGCGGGAGTTCATGGGGTATAAGATACACTAGTTCAGGGAGCAAAGCAGAGTATTTGTGCTCCTCTGTTTGCAGCTATTGGGTGGGCCTCCTTCCTACCTTCCTCCTTCCTTCCTTCCTTCCTTCCTTCCTTCCTTCCTTCCTTCCTTCCTTCCTTCCTTCCTTCCTTCCTTCCTTCCTTCCTTCATTCCCTCCTTCCTTCCCTCCCTCCCTCCTTCCCTCCTTCCTTCCTTCCCTCCCTCCTTCCTTCCTTTCTTTCTTCCTTCCTTCCTTCCTACCTTCCTCCTTCCTTCCTTCCTTCCTTCCTTCCTTCCTTCCTTCCTTCCTTCCTTCCTTCTTTCTTTTTTTTTCTTTTCTTTCTCTTTCTCTCTCTCTTTCTTCTTCTTTTTTTTCTTTCTTTCTTTCTTTCTTCTTCTTTTCTTTTTTTCTTTCTCTTCCTTCTTTCTTATTTTTCTTTCTTTCTTTTTTCTTTTTTCTTCTTTCTTTCTTTCTTCTTTTTCTTTCTTTCTCTCTTTCTTTCTTTCTTTCTTTCTTTCTTTCTTTCTTTCTTTCTTTATTCTTTCTTTCTTTCTTCTTTTCTTCTTTCTTTCTTTCTTCTTTCTTTCTCTCTCTTTCTTTCTTTCTTTCTCTTCTTTCTTTCTTTCTTTCTTTCTTTCTTTCTTTCTTTTCTTTCTTTCTTTCTTTCTTTCTTTCTTTCTTTCTTTCTCTCTCTCTTTCTTTCTTTCTTTCTCTCTTTCTCTCTCTTTCTTTCTTTTTCTCTCTTTCTTTCTTTCTTTTTCTTTCTCTCTCTCTTTCTTTCTTTCTTTCTTTCTTTCTTTCTTTCTTTCTTTCTTTCTTTCTTTCTTTCTTTCTTTCTTTCTTTCTTTCTTTCTCTTTCTTTCTTTCTCTCTCTCTTTCATTTCTTCTTTTCATTTTTCTTTTTCTTTATTTTCCCTTCCTTTCTCCCTATTTCTTTTTGCCTTCCTTTCCTTTCTCCTTTTCTCCCTTTCTTTCTTTCTCTTTTTCTTTTTTTATCTTTCATTTTCTTTCCTTTATTTCTCCCTCCCTACCTCTCTCTCCTCTTCTACTTTCTTTCATTTTTTCCTTTATTTTTCTTTTGTAGATAATTCTTCATGGTTTACACTGGTACTTAAAGCACACTTAGATAAAGTTATGTATTTCAAGATTTGAAATAACATTTCTTGGAGAATTCTACTTCTTAACAGCTTAAAATAAATAGAACTAACTTCATTTATGCAAGGACCTGTGAACTAACAAAAGCCTACTAAATGTCTTTGAAATTCATACAAGGAACTCCATAAAGATTTGTATCAAGTTTAAAAATCTAGTTTAGCATTCTAATAATGACAGATTACTAGCTTTGGATATTTAAAGACTTATATTCTAAAGACAATTTTCCAAGACTTAGATAAGTTATGGATATTAAATGCAGAACAATTTTCTATGCTTCGTTACTCTAAAGCTTAAAATATTTGATCAAATAATAAAATTCCTGGGGCCAGAGCGGTGACTCAAGCAGTAAGGCATCTATCTGCCTTGCCTGTGTTAGCCTAGGAAAGACTGCTTTTCAATCCCTGGCATCCCAGATGGTCTACCAAGACAGGAGTAATATCTGAGCACATAGCCAGGAGTAACCCCTGAGTGTCACAGGGTGTGGCCCAGAAACCAAAAAAAAATTCTAATTTTAGAAAATACTAATTTATAAATATTTTTATTAAAAAATCATAATTTGGCCTATAAGGTAAAATAGAAACTGAAATATGGATATAATTTAGACATCTCCAAAAAGGCCTATCTCCAAAAACATACTAGAATTTAGAGATTATCCTAAAAAATTTTAATGTGAGTTTTTTTTTGAGAAACTTAAGAAATTTAAATACATACAATGTATTTTTATTATATTCATTTAACTAAGTAATTATAATGTAAACTTACACATAGTCTACATATAAAATTAAGAAATGTTGGGCCCGGAGAGATATCACAGCCGTGTTTGCCTTGCAAGCAGCCGATCCAGAATCAAAGGTGGTTGGTTCGAATCCCGGTGTCCCATATGGTCCCCCGTGCCTGCCAGGAGCTATTTCTGAGCAGACAGCCAGGAGTAACCCCTGTGCACAGCCGGGTGTGGCCAAAATAAAAAAAAAAAAAAGAAAAAAAGAAATGCAGCTGAATATACTAATAATGAAATTATTAGAAAATTCTATGTTTTAGTTAATTTTTATGTTTTCATTTTTCTATCATAAGTAAAGATATTCTTGCACCTATTAAATTCTATTTTGCTCATTAAAATTCCTATAATTTGGTATATATGGTAATATATATTCTTTATCTTACAAACAATACTAATTTATCAGTATATCTGTTTGGCCATAAAACATATGAACCCTTCAGATATTACCTGTACAAAATATAAATAATGTAGAATTGAATTTATCATCATTAATTACATTGTTTCTTTTCTCCTAACTAATAGAAAAATAAAGAATGCTGCAAAAGTATCTGCAATGGGTCAGCATGTAAAATTGTACTGATAGTATAATAAAATTCAAGAAAGATTATCTACTTTTTGCCCAGTTTACTAAATTTCACAATGAGTGCTCATAAGTAACATCTTTGGTAGATTTTTTATGCTCTTTAGCTTTTGAAAACAGACAAATTATAGTGTCGGCTATAAATTTTCTGGTATGTACCATTTTATTATTTCCTGTTTATTTACTAGCTGTGTAATTAATAATGCCAAACAAATTGTATTTGAGAATTTTCAATGTGGAAATATTAATTGTTTTTTATGAAACAACTTATGGAATTAAAGAAGTCAAAAACCTCTTAATTAACTCATTAGCTCTTAATATTTTAATGAAAATGCTATTTCATCTAAAGCCTGCTTAGACTTATTTAAAATGCAGTATATTTTGAAAAAAATCTAGCTTATTATTTTTTTATTATCTGTATGTTTATCAATTATAAAACACTTAAAACAAAAGTTGTTCAAGTCCAAGAGAAAATATAAAAAACTGCTGGAATATTATTGATCTAAATAAATCTAGATAAAAAATCAAAATCTGCACTGTGTAAGATAATTAATTTTTAGTTGTGTTTTACCAATAATTTTTCTTAAAAGTCACTTGATTTTAAATTTGACTACACATAAGTTATTATGTGTATTTAATAATAATAATATTAATATTTAATAGAAGTCAATTTTGTAACTTATAGCCTTCTACTTCATACAAGGTACAAAAATATGCAATAATCATTGAAAATTCTCATATGTATCTCTCTGTAGAGAAATAAGTAAATGCTATTATTTACTATTTACACAAGTGATTTTATACATGTCTTTATTTCTAGTTAATGTTTTTGGTAATATTATGTAATATGTAGTCTGAAAGAGGAGTTAGTTAAGCATTTATGTTTCCTTTAATTTTAGATTCTAGTGATTTTTTTTAATTCAATTTTCATTTTCTTTTTTTGTTGGATTACACCCAGCTGTTCTCTGGGTTTACTCCCTGTTTTGCCATCTGATATTACAGGTTTTACCTTAAGGATCATACAGGATGTCAGGGATTGAATTTGGGTGGCTTGTATGCAAGTCAAGTGTCCTCCTACCAGCCATACTATTGTTCTGGCCCCTGAACTTATCTTTTTAGAGTGTACATTCTGTTATTGATGTAATGGATGTAGGCAAAGGGCGTTCAATCCTAAGCAAGTTCTGGAAATTGCTCAGGCCTTCCTAGGTAGAGTGGAAAACAGATCAGAGGTGTGCAAAGGCCTCCTTCCTGAAGCAGAGCCTTTGCAGTTAGATATGAAGATTACCACCCTTTATTATGAGGGAGCAGGGGTATTTTGTCAATCACACAGTTAATAGGATCTATTTGCTCTGGAAGCTGTAATAAATAATATGTGAGGGCCTCACTTGCCAGGTTTTACCTGCAACATTTCAGGTCTGTAGATGAGACATACCTACCCAGGAAGACTTGACTCTGTGACTTAAGGTATATGACCTAAATGACTTAGGGGGATGTGGCTTATGTGACCAGGGAGAGTATAGGAGGTGGGCTCCATTGTAACATTTCAGATGTTTATTTTATTAGGCACTCATCTCCCTCTTTCCAGGTGGGGGAGGAGATGCCTCTGCCTACAGAAAGTAATATTTGCTTTTATTTTGATGCTTTTAATTCATAGCCATTTGTTTCAGTTTAATTATCAATGTGATATACATCTTTTATTTGTAAATACAATAATCTCAAATGTGTCTAATTTTTTTCAAATATGGTATGGATACAAATGTATGTTTTAATATAAAATAAATATATTAATAAGTTTTATAAAGTGTATCACAATTGAAATATTTTTTAAAAAGTAGAATCAGTGTACCAAAGATAGAGTACACAGGTAGCATGTAAACTTGCCTTGCATGTTACTCATCATTATTTACTCTTTGGCCCCATATATGGTCCCTGAAGCAACTTCAGGAGTGAGTCCTGAGCACAAAGTTAGGATTAAACAGCCTTGTGCCCTCCAAAACAAAAGTAAAAATGAAGTATAACTTAAAAAATAATTATGTTTCTGAAGTCTATTTCCCCAGTCTTTTAAGAACTTTGTCTCCAGATTGAACATCTGGAATTTCTTCTTTTCATATATTCTTCTAGCAGTCAATGCTATTTTATGCACTTACATGAGAATAAATAAGATGAATTTAGCAAATATTAAAATTCTGTATCAGTGGCTCTTTTGTAAGATAATTATAAACTATACAAATACTGATAAAAATAATAGATTATGACAATAAAGACATAGTGGGTGATATTCTTAATCCCACACCTTAAATATGTGAAAAATATAGCCTACTACAATATAAGTTAAAATCAAAATAAAAGTTTATCTTGTACCTCTAATGATATATTCTAATAAGCAAATGAGCAAACTTTAAAGTAATATTTTGGAATGTAGTTTCATTCTACTGCAAACAGAAATTTAGAAATAAGAGACATGTGAGAAATTAAAATGCTTACCTAGCATGCAATCTATCTGGGTTTCATCTCAGGCATGCTATATGGTCCCTAAGGCAACCACAGGAGTGACCTCTCAGTGCAGGGTTAGGAGTAAAACCTGAAGACTATAGGATGTAGTTCCAAAATCAAGGGGTAAGGAAAACATTTACATTTCATAAATAAAATAATATATTAAATTGCCTGGGGTGATAGTACAGGTCTTAGGGCACATACTTTGTTTGATATCAGGTGCTATATATGGTCACTGAATATTGCAGAGTGAAGCTCTCGTGACCTCATACCAGAGTGCGGGGCAACATGGCGAGGGTGGAGGAGGGAGGTGGGCTAAAGAGAAGGGGAGAGGAGGAGATGGAGAAAATGAAGGGGAGATGGAGGAAGAGCAGAAGATGAAGGAGGAGACAGAGGAAGAGCAGAAGATGAAGGAGGAGACAGAGGAAGAGCAGAAGATGAAGGAGGAGACAGTCCCTAAACATTGCTGGAGTGGCCATAACAATCCTTAGTAAGGCAGGGACCTAGAGTACTATATTTTCAAGTCCAGCGTGGAAACACTTATTAGTTCACCTAGAATTTCAAGTGTATTTCACTGAGCACTAATATTAGCACCCCCCAAAAAAAGGGGAGATCTAATATTAAGGTCTGTTTTCAGAAGTAAATTCTCATACAAGTTATAAACAATTAACTAATTAAGTTTGCTTATAAACACTTAAAGTGAGCATTTCTATGCCATATTATTCACAGTTAAAAGGCTTTTTCTCATCACAACTTAATGTAAAAATGTTTGTAGTTTTTTATGTTTATTATTGAGATAACATGATTTATGTTAATGTTAATGTGTATTCTTTTGGTATACAAAGCTACTGTTCCTCCACATTTATCATGTTGCATGAATGGTATCTGTCCAAATGATTTGAACAGAAAAAAAAGACCAAAATATTTAAGAATACATGTAATATTAAAATACAATAAAATTATATAGCATAATTAATTACTATACTAAAATATCAAAGCATATCCTGATCTATATAATGATATCAATAAAATGTTTCATATATTAATCATAAAAGAAAAACATTATATTATACTTTTGTTTTGGGAGGTCAAACCTTTTAATACTCAAGTGTTAGACCTGTCTCTATACTCAGGAATTACTCTTTGCAGTGCTTATGGGATCATGCAGTCCCATGCCATAGATCAGGGGTCTCAAACTCAATTTACCTGGGGGCCGCAGGAGGCAAAGTTGGGGTGAGGAAGGGCCACATAAGGGATTTCACACACACACACACACACACACAAAAAAAAAAACTCCTCAAACGTCATTATTAACAGTTTTAATTATTTCTTCTGAACATGAATAGTACATTGAGTGATGATCATGAACAATTCTTCTGAACATGGCATCTTTTGCCTATTCCTTGCTGCCAGAGATTTGACAGCGCTTCTTCTCACAAATCTGAACCACATTTGGCTTTAGAGAGGAAGCAGTTGAGACTCTCAGTATGGCTTGAACATGATCATTATTAAGTCTAGACCTGTACTTTGACTTATTGAAGTTCAATATGGAGAATAACTTTTCACACAAATATGTGCTCCTAACAAGGAAAATGGGCAAAAGCAGCGGAAATGATATCTGCGCTAGGCGCAAAGTATTTGCGATTATTCGCTTATCGAATATTCCCAATAAAAAAATCTCATTAGTAAGAAAAAATTGCAAAAAATCACATTAAACATTTGCATACCCCGAACGGAACTGGTCTGGGTATGCAAACGTTTAATGAGATTTTTTCTTACTAATGCAAATTTTATTGCAATTATTCAGAAGCGAATAATCGTGAATACTGTGATATTTGAAGACCGGCCATATGGAGGGTTTGAGACCCCTTTCATATATAGAAGGGAATGAACCCAATTGGCTAGGGTTGTACTTGCTGTACTAACTCTCCCGCCTCAAGTAATTAATTTGTTAATGAACTGCTGTTCTCACAATAATACTTTGCTTCCTTACTGATTTATATCCCTTTATTAGAAAGAAAACATTTATTAAAGGTTCATTTTGCTTATATTATTTAGGTTAATTATTACAACTGGTAAGAAAATTATATATCATAAACTCGAGAGAGTACAGCAGCTTGAGTAATCGCTTTAAATGCTGCTGACTCACTCATTTGGTTTCCTGAGGCCTGACAGGAGCCATATGTCTGTGTACAGAAGCAGAAGTAAACCCTGACTATCCCTGAATGCATCTCCAAAATAAAACAAAAGAGAAGAATATAATCATATTTCATATATTTTTTTTCTTCACTTTTGGGGCCACACCATTCTCTGATCTTCATTTACTCCTGGTACTGTACTCTGGAAAGGCTTGGAGACTCATGTGGTGCCTGAGATTAAAACCTCATCAATTGCATACAAGACAAGCACCTTACCAACTGTACTATATAACTCCACTTCCTATCAGTAGGTAAACATTGTGAATCATTTCTTTCATGTATTAATTATTAGTAGTTACAATATTTTATTTTGCTGCTTTTCCCTTTTTACTATTTATAACTCTTAATATACTAAAATATTTAGTTTAAGAAAAAGTGTATATATATAATTACTTTAAAATTTTGGTATAATTTATTTTCTTTTTGGGCCACACCCAGTGGTGCTCAGGAGTCACTCCTGGCTATGAGCTCAAAAATCGCTCCTGGCTTGGGGGACCAAATGGGACACCAGGGATTGAACCACTGTCTGTCCTAGGTTAGTGTGTGCAAGGCAAACACCCTACTGCTTGCACCACTGCTCCGTCCCTGGAGATGATTTTTTTGGGAGTAGCAAGTTTTGTAATACTCATATTTTGAAAACATTAAATTCATTTTCATTACTCATCCTTCTCAATATTCTTTCAGATTTGATCAGTGAGCTGGGTTTTTTTCTCTTTTTCTAGATGATATATCTTTATTTAAACATCATCATTACCAACATGATTGTAGTTGGGTTTCAGTGATAAAAAGAACACCAACCTTTGACCAGTACAAAATTCCCACCACCAATGCCCCCCATTTTTCTCCTCCCATGTCCTTCTGCCTGATTTCAATAAGGCATTCTACTCTCTCACTCATTGACATTGTCATGGTAGTTATTAGTGTAGTTATTTCTCTAATTGTACTTACTACTCTTTGTGGTGAATTTCATATTATGAGCTGGTCCTTCTGGCCCTCATATCTATTGTCTCTGTGCATTATTATAATAATATCTTTTATTTTTCTTAAAAGGCAAAAATGAGTGAAACTAGTCTGTGTATGTTTCTCTCTCTCCCTCTGACTTATTTTACTCATCATAATAGTTTCCATGTTCATCCATGTATAGAAAAATATTTTTTGGTTTTGACCACATTGTGGTTGTTGTTTTTGTTCCTTTGTCTCTACTGTTTTATTTTTCAGTCACCTCCAGTTATGATCACTAAGGAATTACTCCTTGCTTTATACTCACTGTGATTACTTTTTTGGGGACTCGGGAACCATATGGAGTGCTTGGGATTGATCCTGGTTTGCCCATAGTAAAGGCAAGCACCCTACAAATGGTACTATCTAGCCCTCAAATTAGCTTGTTAATAAACTTCCTTTAGTTATGTGCTTCTTGATGTTCACAAGCAATAACTTTTTATTCGATGAAGAAATTATGTCTCTGAATTTAAATGGCTTGTAAACTTTCAAGTTCTAACTGTATTAAAAGAGAACTAATTTGGTTGCACTCACAAAAATTTAGTTTTAAATAATGTTGAAAAGATGTATTTGTTTTGCTTTCAAATATCACTTAGAAAACAAAGCTGAATTTTTGTTTATTGGTTTTGGGATTTTGGGTCATACCCTCAGTGCTCGATTATTCCTGTTACTTCTAGAGAGACCATATGGACTGCTAGTGAAAGAACTCAGGCCTATCATGTTCAAGGCACTTTCCCTCCCTCTGCTCTATTGCCCTGAAACTGACAAAGCTGAATTTGGACTTAATTTTATAGTTAAAAGTAAATGAAAACACTGTCATGACTGAGGAAATTTTTCAAAGTAAAGTAGGTGAAAAATGGCAACTTCTACAAAATCACCTCAATTAATCATCAAATCTTCACAAGCAGTTTCCTAGTTTTTCTTTAGATTGTAAGGAAGAACCTAATTCTTCTCTATTTTAATTAAAAGTTGTGATATTCTTCTCTTTAAATATAAATTCCTGTTATGTGACAAGGTTCTACAGCTATAGCTTACAAAAGAATATATTATTAATATCTATTATGCTGAGTGAAGTAAGTCAGAGGGAGAGAGAAAGATGCAGAATGGTTTCACTCATTTTTGGGCTTTAAGAAAAATGAAAGACATTTTTAACAGTATCTCAGAGACAAGAGAGATGAGGGCTGGTAGGTGCAGCTCATGACATGAAGCTCATCACATAGAGTGATGAGTGCAGTTGGAGAGATGACTACACTGCAAAATATCATAACAGTATGAATGAATGAGGGAAGTAGAAAGCCTGTCTCGAGTACAGGTGTGGGGGGGGTGGGGAGGAGGGAGATCTGGGAAATTGGTGGTGGAAATGTTGCACTGGTGAAGGGGGTGTTCTTTACATGACTGTAATCATACAACTATAATCATGTTTGTAATCATGGTATTTAAATAAAGATAATTATAAAAAATAATATATTATTAATAGAAGAATAATTTATGATTTTTCAGAGTATTTGCATTTTTATAAAAAATAACCTTAGTAAATAACTAATGATAAGAATAATTATATAAAGAGTAAATTTTCAATGTTTGTAAGTCATTTCCTTTATGCAATTTTGTATCTATTCCTCTGATATCCTGCATTATTAAACAAAGTATAAAAGGGAGTCAAAGTGACAGTACAGTGGTAGACCATTTGCCTTGCATTTAGCCGACCTGGGACAGACCCATATTACAACCTCAGCATCCCATATGGTCCTGAGCCTGCCAGGAGCAATTTCTGAGCTGTTGGGATTTGAAATGGATATATATTAAAATAAATATATATATATAAATATAAAAATAAAATACATCATTTAAAAAATGAATATAAGCTATTTGAAAAGGGTCAGATGTTTTGCAGATTTGTTAAACTGGAAATTATTTCATCAACGTACTGTTGTCTTCTTCCAACCATATAAGGTAGTACTTTTTATTAAAGATACTCCTCAGTATATTTTGTTCATAATATTTGAAAAAGTCTTAAAAATATCTAAAGGAAAGTTGCATTAATTGGAAACATTTAAATCAGAAAGTACACATCTTGGTCTTTTATGACTTTTCCAAAAATATTTAAAGTACCTCATATTCCCAAATATAGTGTCTCAAATAGAAATTTAGTCCACATGGACAAGAAAATCACTCACCATTATACATATGAAAATTATATTTTTGATTAATAAATACAACAGCTGAAAGATATATACAGCAGGTAGGGTGTTTGTATTGAATGAGGCCAACTGGAATTTGGTCCCTGGCACCACATAGCATTCAGCTCACATTCCTAAACCCATCAGGAATGAGATCTGATCACAGAGCCAGGATAGCTCTGAGCATCATTGGGTGTGGCCCAAACATACACACACACATACATAAAAACACACAAAGTGTAGTCCTAGGAAACCTATTGATTAATATTCAGAATCCTAGTTTAACTCAATCTTGATCTAATTTGCCAAGTTCTGATATAACCCTCTATGCATTTCATTGTTCCTTAAACTGTATTATAATTCATGTACTTTATATATTTTTAAAAATGCATTAGTATATAAATCAAAAGGCCTGAGAGAGAATATTAAGTTATTTCCCAAAATTTAGCAGTAAGCTAAAGACAATTTTTAAAAACCTTAAAAATTTATATAACTTACACATATTCTCATAATTTTTGTAAACTAATCATTTTATTTAAGTTCATGTTAAACAAGTATTCACAACTATTTGTTCTATATGAGGAAGAATTTTATAAATTTTGAGTACACAGATGAATATCTAGAAATTATATCTGAGAATATAAAGCTGTATTCATCTTTTAAACTCTGCTTTCAATTAAAACATAATTTAGTTATTTTGCTTTGCACATTTCTTGACTAATATAGTATAAATTCCTAAAATTAATTTTGCGTATCGTATAAAATTACAAATAATACTATTATGTTAAAATATTTATAAGCATAGTCTAATTTAAAGATTTATGTTATATAACATTGTGATAACTGTTTATCTTTTAAGATTGATGATCATAAATTAGATAAGTTGACAAATGTGTTAAATTATTGTAAGATAATTTTAAAATAATATATCTAACAAGAAAATGAAAACAAAAGAAAATATCTTCTGTTGTTATAATTTGAATTGGAGTAATACATGTCATTTAAAGAGTTTGGCTATTATTTTTATTAGGAACAATTCCATAAATAAATGAATAATATTCAGAATAATGTGAATTTCCAGTGCAAAATTTCTGTATTCAAATTTCTTAAGTATAGAATAAAATATAATATAAATATATTATATATAATATAAACCTCATTATATAATATAAATATAATATAATATAAACCTTACTATATAATATAAACTTCATTAACAAACTGTAACAAAGATAAAATTATATTACAAATTTAACTTGGACTGTAACAAATTAATTACTTTCAAAATTCATGTTTCTGGTTTCATTATTTAAAATCTAATGTTTCAAGTCCCTCATTACATTTTATATATTTTAGAAATATTTAAAAATTCTTGATGACTAGATTCTTTGGTGATTGTGCACATTAAAAATTCACTTTGGTGTATGTGCCTTCCAAATAAAGTTTAGTGGGGCTATTTTGGGGGATAACAAAATATCTTCATATTCTTAATTTAAATATATTCTAAGTATACACAGGCCAAACTTTATTTGTAAAAGTATATATTGTACTTGAAGAGAAATAACATATGTTTTTATAGATTGGCTCATTGAAGAGAAGAATCTAAACATAGTATGTTCTGGAAGAACTGAGGGGGTATGTCTTGTTTTTATTTGCTTGGTTTTTGCTTATTTTTAATAATGCTTTTTAGCTGTAAACTCTATGATTCTGGAATGCAGAACTTAATCATTTTGTAAGTCTTAAATCATGCTTTCTCTATCTGAACTTCTTCTATAAACTAGCCCTTCCTGAAAACAGAACATTCTAGCACAGAATCACTATGTTCAGAGCTGAAGTTTAAAATTACTTTATTTCAGCTTTTATATTCAGATGTCTCATAAAGATGATCTTATAATTTAAAACTAAATATTTTTCTTCAGTTCTTAAATTTAGATATTTTAATTCACCATGTTCACTTTTTCCCTATAGAAAGTACTTATCCAACTATCATCTAATGTGTATGATATAGGTGAAAACATTGTGCTTGTAGTTCTTTATTCACATATTAATTGAAGTATGTGTAAAAATCAATAGAATACATTCAATGATTTGTCTTTCTTAATATTATTTACTCAATGAACATAAAAGTAGCCTATCTAAAAGGAAATTTTTTTCTAAAAGGTTTTTATGCACAATTGTGGATTTTTTAAAAGAAAAAGTGAAAGATCAGAGAGATAGTATTGTTGGTAGTAGGCTCACTTTACCATGCAAAGTGCTTTTCTATGTTTCATCAGTGGCACCACATATGGTCTCTTGAGCAACACCCAAAAGTTATCTGGGAGCACATATTAAGGATTAATCTCTGAGCACAACCTGGTGTGTTCCCAAAAAATAAAAATGAAAAAAAGGTAACAAATAAAAAGTGAAATAAAAATAAGATTATCAATGTTATTAGCCAAAGATAAAATATTACATTTAACCAATAACATTTAATTAATTTAACCTCAATGGGAGGTCAAGAGAGTCTTATGTAGACTGTATTGTACCATAAAAACACTGTTGATTGGATTAGAATATTACTTTATTTAGAAAACTGTATTCTTGATTTTATTTTCATTTTTGAATCAGAGTCAAGAACTCATTACTGGCTCTGTGCTCTGGGATCATTCTTTGTAGAGTGCTCTGGATACCTTACGGTGTACCAGGTATCAAAGCCAGACCAGTACCATGGAAAACAAGTTCCCTTCCTACTTTACTCTGTGGGTACTTGCTCTTTTGACTCTTTGTCCAATAAGAAATGAGAATTAGCTATTCTTCGAATAAGGTTTTAATATGAGTGTCAGTTATGAATAATTCTACTCATCCATAGGTGGCTTTATTACCTCTCAATCTGTTGTTTTCATTTTCTGTGCTGCCTCTCCTTACACACAGTGACACCTAGTGTTTTCTTGCATCATATAGTGATTCTTCAATTTTAGAAGTAGAGCTACATGGAATAGTAGCATCCATATCTATTCTAATAAGAGAACCAATGCTTCTTAAACACAGGATCAGTGCCTCTCCTTTCTACAAGGCTATTCACATACCCATTTACTTGCAAAGGAACACTAATTTAAGAGGCATGACTACAGCTGTCAAATGTTGTCTACTGAATCTTATTTATGCATCCACATCTATTATGAAGTTCTTCACACTTTTTACCCACTAGAAAATACATTGCCAGTTTTATACCACATAATGTTTCTATTTTTTATTTAAACACTTTGGTTACAAACATGATTGTGTTTGGGTTTCAGTCATATAAGAGGACACCCCCCTATCAACAGTGCAACATTCCCACCACCAATGTCCCAATATTCCTACTTCCCATCGCACCCCCACTGGTAATCTAGACAGGCTTTCTATTTCCCTCACACATTCTCATTGTTAGGAGAGTTTGCAATGCAGTTATTTCTCTAATTAAACTCATCACTCTATGTTGTGAGCTTCATGAAGTGGTCTGTAACTTTCAGCCCTCCTCTCTTTTGTCTCTGAAAATTATTGCAAGAATGTCTTTCATTTTTCTTAAAACTCATAGATGAGCGAGACAATTCTGCATCTTTCTTCTCTCTCTGACTTATTTCACTCAGCATAATAAATTCCATATACATCCTTGTATAGGAAAATTTCATGACTTCATCTCTCCCGACGGCTGTATAATATTCCATTGTGTATATGTACCACAGTTTCCTTAGCCATTCATCTGTTAAAGGGCATCTTGGTTGTTTCCAGAGTCTTGCTATGGTAAATAGTACTGCAATTAATATAGGTGTAAGGAAGGGATTTTTGTAATGTATTTTTGTGTTCCTAGGGTATATTCCTAGGAGTGGTATAGCTGGATAGTATGAGAGCTCAATTTCCTGTTTTTGGAGGAATCTCCAAATTGCTTTCCAGAAAGGTTGAATTAAACAGCATTCTCACCAGCAGTGAATAGGAGTTCATTTCTCTCCACATCCCCGCCAACACTGCTTGTTGTCATTCTTTACGATGTGTGCCAATCTCTGGGGTGTGAGGTGGTACCTCATAGTTGTTTTGATTTGCATCTCCCCGATGATTAGTGATGTGGAGCATTTTTTCATATGTCTTTTGGCCGTAGGTATTTCTTCTTTTTCAAAGTGTCTGTTCATTTCATCTCCCCAATTTTTGATGGGATTAGATGTTTTTTTCTTGTAAAGTTGTGTCAGTGCCTTGTATGTTTTGGAGATTAGCCCCTTATCTGATGGGTATTGGGTGAATAGTTTCTCCCATTTAGTGGGTGTCTCTTGTCTCCTGGGCAGTATTTCCTTTGAGGTGCAGAAGCTTCTCAGCTTAATATATTTCCATCTGTTAATCTCAGCTTTCACTTGTTTAGAGAATTCAGTTTCCTCCTTGAAGATACCTTTAGTCTCAATGTCCTGGAGTGTTTTGCCTACGTGTTGTTCTATATATCTTATGGTATCAGGTCTGATATAAAGGTCTTTAATTCATTTGGATTTTACCTTCATACATGATGTTAGCTCGGTGTCTAAGTTTGCTTTTTTGCAAGTGGCTAGCCAGTTGTGCCAACATTTGTTGAAGAGGCTTTCTTACTCCATTTAGGATTTATTGCTCCTTTATCAAAGATTAGGTGATTGTATGTCTGTGGAACTTTCTCTGAGTATTCAAGCCTACTCCACTGATCTGAGGTTCTGTCTTTATTCTAATACCATGCTGTTTTGAAAGCTATTGCTTTGTAATATAGTTTAAAGTTGGGGAAAGTAATGCCTCCCATATTCTTTTTCCCAATGATTGCTTTAGCTATTCGAGGGTGTTTATTGTTCCAAATGAATTTCATAAGTGCTTGATCCACTTCTTTGAAAAATGTCTTGTGTATCTTTAGAGGGATCTCATTAAATTTGTACAATGCTTTGGGGAGTATTGCCATTTTAATTATGTTAATCCTGCCAAAACATGAGCAGGGTATGTGTTTCCATTTCCCTGTGTCCTCTCTTATTTCTTGGAGGGGAGTTTTATACTTTTCTTTGTATAGGTCCTTCACATCTTTAGACAAGTTGACTCCATGGGAGACAGCAAAAGCTTTACTGAGAGGAAAATTTATAGCTTTGCAAACATACATCAGGAAGAAAGAAGGGGCATACCTGAATAGCTTAATGACACAGCTTATAGAATTAGAAAGTGCTCAAAAAAAGGAACCAAAAAAAGGGAGACAGAAGGAAATAAAAAAACTAAGAGCAGAAATCAATGGAGTGGAAACCCAAAAAACAATCCAAAATATCAACAAAAGCAGAAGTTGGTTCTTCTAAAATATAAACAAGATTGATAGACCATTGGCAAAACTAACAAAGAAAAAGAGACAGATGAGAGAAACCTGATAACTCCTATTAGAAATGAAAAAGAGGAGATCACTACCAATATTGCAGAGATTCAAAGGGTAATCAAACTACTTTGAGAAACTCTGTGCCACTAAAAATGAGAACCTGGAAGAAAAGGTAAATTTTTGGACTCTTATAACCTTCCGCAGTTCAATAAAGAGGATTTAGCATATCTAAACACACCATCACTATCGATGAAATTAAAACGGTAATCAAATGTCTGCCCAAAAACAAAAGCCCAGGCCCAGATGGATTCACTAATGAATTCTTCAAACCTTTCAAGGGGAACTACTACCAATCCTGGCCAGACTATTTTATGAAATAAAAAAAAAAAATGGGAACACTTCCAATTAGCTTTTATGAAGCCAACATCACCTTGATACCTAAACCAGACAGAGATGCTACCAAAAAAGAAAATTACAGTCCAATATCCCAGATAAACCCATAATCCTCAATAAAATCCTGGCAAATAGGATTCAATGCCTCATCAAGAAGATCATTATGATCAAGTAGGTTTCATTCCAGGAATGCAAGAACGGTTTAACATCTGTAAATCTATCAACATAATACACAACATCAACAACAAGAAAAATAAAAATCATGTGATAATATCAATAGATGCAGAGAAAGCATTTGATAAGATCCAACACCCATTCTTGATAAAAAAAAAAAAACCTCAAGCAAGATGGGAATGAAAGGAACCTTTCTCAATATAGTTAAGGTCAATTACCACAAGCCAGTGGAAAATATTATCCTCAATAAAGAAAAACTAAAAGCCTTCCATCTTAATTCTGGCACAAGTCAAGGAAGGCTGTTTTCTCTCATCACTCCTATTCAACATAGCACTGGAAGTACTTGCTATAGTGATTAAATAAGAAAAAGATATTAAGGGATGCCAGATAAAAAATAAAGGAAGAAGTCAAGCTTTCACTGTTTGCAGATGACATGATATTCTACTTAGAAAATCCTAAAGACTGTAACAAACACTAGCCTTAAGTGGTTTTTAAAGTTTTAATTATTAAGTTTATGGTACCTAATTTATTCAGAAACAGTGATAAAATCATCACTAACAGGTAAAATTGATATTTTATTTTCCAAAAAATACTGTAAATTGTTTTGTCATTCTTGTACAATTGTCCTCTATCAGAACCTAACTTCAAGCAGTAAGGTTACTCATTGTAGATTCATTAAATAATGATATTGAATACATTATTTAGATTTAAAACATAATTTCAGTATTTTCTTATTCTGGTTATTATCTTTCATCAAATTAGTTTTTTGAGAGCAGATACAGAGATAATGATTAGTATTTGGAAGCATTTAAGATTCATATAATTAAGGTTCTGGAGTGATAGTGCAGCAGTAGGGTGTTTGCTTGCATGCAGCTGACCCAGGACAAACTTGTGTTTGATCCCCAAGTTCTATCTATATGATCCCCCAAGCCAGGAACAATTCCAGGAGTGACCCCTGAGCATCACCGGGTGAGCCCTTCAAAAAGATTCATACATATAATAGAAGAGATTCCAATGAAACTTGGGTTTGAGAATGAGTACGATTTACACTCAATTAGTATCAGAAATAAAACACTATGGATTGAAGTTCGGTTAGAATTAATATAGTTCTCAGTGGAATCATGAATTGTCATTTTGACCAAAGATTGAATTAAGATAACAAAAATCATGTGTTACTTTGGACAGTATTGCTCCCATTGACAAGGAAATCTTCATTAGAATGTGGAAAGCAGGGTTGGAGTGAAATACAATGGGTAGGACTTTTGTCCTGAAGGCACACAAACTAGATTCAATTCCTAGAACCATTTAACATTCTTGCAATACTGCCAGGAGTAATTCTTGAGCACAGAGTAGAGGTAACTTTTGAGCATTTCTGGGTGTAGCCAAAAAAGAAGGTTAAGAGTTGAATTTTCTCTTGCTTATTCAACGAATACTGTTGAATAAATTCATTGAATATATTCGTGAAATATAAGCTTTATTACTGAAATTTTTATCACAGCATTTTGAAATATGAAAGTAAAAATCTTCATATTATATCAAGGAATTTCATTATCTTCATTATTGGTTTTGGAAATACATTCTAAGGAATGTAAGAAATAGGCTATTAATATAAAATATGCTTACAATTAATGAAAATGTGGATACCTGAAAATAATATTCTTATAACTCTATAAAGAGTTTATTTCCTCTATATAGAGTGTCACAGAATATATTGGATATATTGGATAATTTATATTGGATAATTATTCTAGTACTTGCTGAGTATTTATAAGCCAGAGGTTTAACTCAGATATTCTTTTTTTTTTTTTTTTTTTGGTTTTTGGGCCACACCCGTTTGACGCTCAGGGGTTACTCCTGGCTATGTGCTCAGAAATCGCCCCTGGCTTGGGGGGACCATATGGGACGCTGGGGGATCGAACCGCGGTCCTTCCTTGGCTAGCGCTTGCAAGGCAGACACCTTACCTCCAGCGCCACCTACCCGGCCCCTAACTCAGATATTCTTGTGAGGATCTTCACCCTCTGAAATTCAATGATATAATCTATACATCCTCTATTACCTTTGCAAAATGAATGAATGAATATTTAATACATGTTCTTTACAGAGTTAGAAAGTAAACATATAAATTCCTGATTAGATCTCTAGCACTAAACTCTATACCCCCACAAATTGTAATGTAAATATTACCTAGAGAATCTACAATATTAAATATAACTCATGTTTATCTTTACCTTAAAATGAGCAATGCATTAAATCTACATATTACTGAATTTTATTTTATTTTGATATCTTAAAAATAGTTGCAGTTTTGGATATAACATACTGAAATTTCATTTTAAGTTTAGAATTATAACAAAAATTAGTTGATATGTTATTTGATTAAACCTAGCTAGAGAGAAGAAATAGTTATTTATAATTCATATTATTTTCACAAATGTCATAGCTCAAAGATCAAGTTGAATCATTGTAAATTTGTTATATAACATCTTCTTGAAAAATTTCAAAAGCAAAAATAACAAATATCAAGTGACAATATGCTAGTATAATGAGTGCTGTAAATAACAATTCTGATGTTAAGCAGAAATGATTTATGTGTGATTTTTTAATATAATAACAGATAGTCACTGTAATCTTCTTATGTGAGATTTTCACACATTTCTGGTATAAATGACATTCTTAAAGAATTCCCCTTGGATTTTCATTAATTTAATACAAAGCAGTGTTTGAAGGATTTAATTATTTCAAACAAATGTATCTTCCTTGACACAAAAGAGACTAGAAAGTGACATATTGGGTACAAGAAGCAAATAATATTGTTATGTGAAAATTATTTTGATAGCTTATTTAAAATATTAAATGATTTATTATTATGACACATTCTGTAATTTTATATCAATATTGCTGATATTGTAGAATGTCAAAAGTAGAAAGATTTTTCCTCAGTTAAAAGAGAGCATTGAGGGACTGGAGATATAGCACAGTGGTAAGGCATTTGTCTTGCACTTGGCTGACCCAGAATGGACAAATTCTGGCATCCCATATGGTCCCCTGAGTCTTCCAGGAGAGATTTTTGAGTGCAGAGCCAGGAGTAACCCCTGAATGACACAGGATGTGACCCAGAAGCAAAATAAATAATAAATAAATAAATAAATAAATAAAAGAGAAAATTGAAACTATGTTATTTTAAATATTTTGTAAATAAGGTATCTATCAATGCGTGATAGAATTTGACATAGCAATGTGATATGTAATTTATCACATACATTTTTCCAGCATTCAATTATTAACATTGTTTTCCTTTCTAAAAAGAAAAAAAATGCAAATTATAACATTTTAATTGAATACTTTTTCTGGTTTCATGTCCTTACTACACCTATGAGGTATGCTATTTCTGTATGCAAAAAAGTGAATTTCACTGGATTATATAAATCAGTATGTTTATATTTTTCATAGACTAATACTTTAATCACACATATATGTTTAGTCTATAAAGTCAGAGATATAGTTAATGATATAGGTTATATTTCAAATTAAAACTTAAAAATGTATGAGGTTTTGTTTTGCTATGGTTCAGGACCACACCCAGTGGTGTCAGAGTTTACTGCTTGTTTTTGCCCACAGGTCATTCGAGTGAGATTCAGGAAACCATATGAGATGGCTAAATTTGACTCAACCAAGATTCAAGTAAAGAAAACTGGCTACTTACTAGATAATCTCTCTACAAATTCTGAAGTATTTTGGGATTATATGATCATAGGGACAAACTTAAGGCTTTACATGTACAACATAAATGATCTAGTTATGAGTTATATTCCAAGCATAATATTTGGGGTATGCCAACTGTTATTCCTAAGAAAATACTTTCATATATATTATAGTCAAACAATATTTTATCTTAATGTAAAATACTTAGGGTTGAAGACATAGTAGCAGGAGTAAAGGGAGAGTTAGTAAACAGGTACGGACACCTTGTACGAGGCTGACCCTAGTCTGATGATTCTTGGCACAAGATATTTTACTTCAAGCTGCCTGTTATAATTTCTGAACCTAGAGCGAGCCTGGAGTAATTCCTGAGCACAGCTGGATGTGACCCTCAAAAATATATCAGTCAAAAATATTTGAAAATTTTCAAATATTAAGACCTTTGTGTTTTATTTTGGGATTACTACTAGTTATAGACTCAGGTGTCCATGTAGGCTGTTTGGGATCAAACCTGGCTCTGTGGTGTGCAAGGCAAATGCTTAATGTATTGAACAGCCTCTCTGGTCCAAAACATTTTTAAATTTTATCAAAGATTTTGTTAGAAAATTAATTTCACTTTCAAATTAAAATAACACTATGTAATGTCTTATGGAAATGCCTATCTATATTTTAAAGTGATCATTTTAAGGACTCTTTCTACATATAATTCCCTCATTGGTCATTCCTGGTAGTGCTTGGGGGACCATATGGGATGCTGGGTATTGAACCTGGGTAAACCACATGCAAGGCAAATGTATATTATATTTATGAATATTTATTTGTTTGTGCTTTATTTAAAAGATTGGATATTAAACTAATTTCACTATCATGACACAAACACTGCCAGGTAAACCTAGATTTATTGATGATAAAGTAAAGTAAATACACGTATTGGGAGTTGTTTCTGAAGACACAATTTATATAATACTATAGTCTAAAAAATTTGGAAAGAATTTTGCTTTTTTTTCTACATTTTTATTTTAAATCTGTCAGCAGTTTTAAAGTATCACGGACAACCTTTTATTTTTGTATTTCTAATTAAACCTTGATTTAAATTAAGGAAAAAATAAAATATATCAATGACAGATAATAATAACAAAAATTAAAGTTAAAAAGTAAACAAGGAGCTCTTTTAAGTAGTGATAATAATAAACTTCACTTAATCTATTTTAAATGTGACATGCTGTGTCATCAAGTGTCTGAGTATATGTAAAGGGAGGCAGATAGTATGAATATATATTATTGAATACCGGGCATGACACACATAAAAACTGTGTGCCATGAAATAAAAAAGAATGGTAAGGAATTCCCTAAACTAGAAGTAAAAATTATAAGATTCATTTTAACTGTTCTAGATTCTAATTTTAACTGTACAAAATTTTTGAGTCATAGTATTTAGAAGTATTTTCTATGAAGATGAAAATTCTGATAAAATATTATAAAAAATCTTTCTTGTTTTGTAAAATATTGTACGTCAAAAATATGGATTATTTTTGTCTCTTATTCTCATTTTTAAGTTATCCATGCTATCAATATACATTTAAACATAAATAAAAATATTATGAAAATTAATTAATACTTGAAAAATAATTTAGGTGAAATATGATAGTAATTTTTAAAAATAGTTATAGCCACAAGTAATAAAATAATAATAATAATCTGTTTTTCAGTTGGTATTTTTACACTGCTGATGAGCATCCAGATGTCTTGTGGGTACATAAGAAGTATATGATTTATCTGAAGAAGTTCAATTCATATATGTATTGGAAATCATCAGAAATTTCATTTATATTGTAAAACTTATGTTATCTTCTCTATATGATAAATTAAAGTCTTATTAAGGGTATTTGTTTGTTATATTCCAGAAATTAATAATAGGAATTCACTGAGTAAAAAATAGAAATGTTTGACAATAAATTGACAGTAATGTAATCAAGAAAAATAAAATAAAATAGAAATTATACCTATGACTAATGAAAATAGCAATCAATATATTTCAGGGGTGGCAAACACGAGGCTCTTGAGCCGCATGCGGCTCCCAGACAAAATGAATGCGGCTCTTTGCCTCTTATTGTCATTTTGTATACTGTGCCTCTTTGCCAAGTTTGGATTTTGCTATGCTGCGTCATCCCATCTCCCATCCCTGGGAAACAATTGCACGGACCAGCGAGCTGGGGGACCCGTATGTCACACGTTGGGTCACATCTTCCCATTCGTTCTTAGTGTGGAGGACGCAGCACACCCTCATTATAACTGCAGGATTTTTACCCTCACTCAAAATGGCAAAATGTAATATGTGTTTAATATATTATTGTTAAAATTAGATGCTTTTGTGTGAGTGTTTGTCTGCGTGGTGTGGATCTCTGACTCTCAAGTTTAAAATTTTGGCTCTTTGTGTCGAACTCGTTCGCCACCCCTAACATATTTTAATGTATTACTTTCAAAAGACATCAATTTATTAAAATTGTATGTTTACTTGGATAATAAAAATATCAACTAAATATTTAAAATTTGCTATATAAATTGTTTAATTTTATACAGCCCTAATAATTTACTCATATTGTTGTTCAGTATGTTATTGTAGATACCAATTTTATGTTCAATTTCTTGTTCAAATGATGCCTATATTAAAATCAAAATGAGTCTCTCATTTAATCTAATACAAATCATGCTCTCCACCTAAAATTACAACAAAATATTTTCTGATATTTATTGCTTTAATAAGTTTGTTTAAAATCTGTGATTAAATATGAGCACATGAACATATTTTGAAATTTAAAGTAGAATTATTTTTTATGTTTTATTATTTATTTCTCAATATAAATATGTTTCTTTGTGCATAAGAATCTTCATATACCTTTTCAAATATGAGCATTTTAAAAATCAAAGTACTCTTTTTAAATATAATTTTGTCAGTTTTAATAAGGAATTCTTAAATGTAGTCTTACTCTTAAAAATATATATGCATGGGCCTAAAAGATAGCATGGAGGTAATGTGTTTGTGTTGCATGCAGAAGGATAGTGGTTTGAATCCTGGCATCCCTGGTCCCCCGAGCCTGCCAGGAGTGATTTCTGAGCATAGAGCCATAGAGCATAGAGGAAACCCTAAGCGCTGCCAGGTGTGACCCGAAAACCATATATATATATATATATATATAGTAATTACATACAGATATGTACATATATATTACATATATATTTACATATTCATACTTACCCAATGACTTAGATAGTATACAAATAACCAAAGTATCTTTGGTAAAAGTAGGTCTGATCTATGCTCATGTGGATTATTCAGAAAAAAAAAATACCACATCAAATGCTTTGTTATTTTTCCAAAATATATGTGCTGTTAAAACTCTCAACAGACATTTAGCAAATTGTTATCAAATTTAGTTATATTTTAAAAGTGCTGATACAATATACAATATAAAAATTTAATGTTTCTATGTAACCAACTATCATGATAAATACATTTTATTCATAGTTAAAGAATGCTTTATGTTTTATTAATTATGAGAGATGCCAGTCCTGAAGTTTGCATATACATTCAGAACTAAGTGACTTTTTTGTAGTAGGAGTGGGTGGGATATTTGAGAAATATTATTCTCCTTATTGTGTATCTTATCATATGCTAGCTGCTTTTTCATATCTGTTCTATATAAATTATTCCATGACAGTTGTCTACATAATAGTTATAATAACCCATGGTAATTATTCTCAAAAATTATTTCTCCTTTTTATTTCTAGATATTCTCATCCCCTTAGATATCAAAAGTGAAAATATGACAAACTGACATTGCTTTGACATCAATATTAATGTTGTAAGTGTAATTCTGAAACAGCATATGCTATATTCTAAGAAATTTAATTTTAATATTCTAAGGGTCACTATAGCTAAATGAAGCTAAATATATGTATATATATGGATGATTCTATCATTTTAAATATTTATTTTGTATATCTTCTTGTCATTACAGTAGCCAAGGCTACTGTTGTCTATGGATTTAATCCAATTGACTTCTGTCTAATAAATATTTAGGGTAACATTTCAAATGACAATACAACTTTCAGCTTGAAAAACTTCTAAAAAACTATACAATGTTTTTATCGAATTTTTTTGGGAGGTCACACCTGGTGGCGCTCAGGGTTACTCCTGGCTCTGCGCTCAGAAATCGCTCCTGGCAGGCACTGGGGACCATTTGGCATGCTGGGATTCGAACCACTGTCCATTCTGAATTGGCTGCTTGCAAGGCAGATGTCCTACCGCTGTTCTCTCTCTCTCTCTCTCTCTCTCTCTCTCTCTCTCTCTCTCTCTCTCTCTCTCTCTCTCTCTCTCTCTCTGGCCCCCATTTATTGAATTTTAAATAACTGCATATTTCTTCTAAGTAAACATATATGAGAATATTTTATATTCACTAACAAGTTTCTTAGACACAGTGTTATATAAGAATTGAAGCTTATCGGGTCTTTTTCAAAAACAGTATTCTACATTCTACAGATTAACTGTAGCAAATTAATTTTACTTAAAATTTTGTGTTTGAAAAAAAAATGTGTATGGAGTATGAACTCTTCTGAAGATGATTCTGAACATCATGCACCTAAATATATAATATAAGCCTAAAATATGACTAGTTTGTTTAAGGTACTTGTGCTAACTGGGTGATATCATATATAACAGAAGTAATATTAGTTAATATTCAATCCCAAAAATATGGTGTAAGACTGGAAGCCCTCAGCACTAGAATGGCTAACACCAGTGGCTCCAGTTTTATCCTCAGACCTTTGGTTACATATAGCCTGAGAATAATTTGGAAGAAACTCCTTACTCCTCCCACCAATGGAAACAATAATAATTATTTTAGATAAACCAATATCTCAAAAATCATATTTTAATTCCAAAGGTCTTTTTAAAGTATAGTACACCTTAATACAGGGCTTGATTTTTATTGGGAAAGTTTCCAGTATCAAAGATAGAGTTATAAATGCATTTGAAATATATTTTAATTCAATGACACATTTCAGAGGCAAAACAGAACTATCAGTTAATTTTAATGTAGGTGGGATGTTTTGCTCAGTCAAGTTTGTCTAGTCTTGTGTCTTTGACACATTTTCTTATACTAATACCTTATGGTACTTTACTGACCTCATTTTTGAAATAGTGGTGTTTGCTCCAATTTAATGACATACATTACATCAGCTGAGATCAAACCAATGTCAATACAGAAGGCAATTAGATTTTTCAACACGATTACAATAGTAATATATCTAACACTAATACATTTAGCATTAGTCATATCATTGGGAAAGTTTTAAGATGTTGCTAAGTCAAGCAAATTTCTATACTTTGCTTATTGATGGATTGTTAAAAAACTTATTATAAACATTTTAAAATTCATAGATATATGTGTTTATGGCAAAGATATATATTCCTTATACATAAGATATATATTCATTTTTATGGCTCATATTAAGAATTTATTACATGGAATGTGGTACATATGCATTCCAGTACAAGAAATTATATGCAGTTTTATTTATTTTTTTATTGGTGATATTCAAGAAATATTTGGGGGGATCAGGGAGTGACACTGTGATATACTGAAAGAGTCTATCCACTTGCTGATTTATATTTTTCTTTAATAAATCATTCTAACAAACACTTTGGCAGAACTTAAAAATTCTTAGGCTAGAAAAAAGATGGCTAGAAAAAATTGCTCTATATTCTAGTGCTATCACAATATAAAATTACATAGAAAAAAATATTTTTATACATTGAACTAAACATAAAATCAATATAATACAAAATTTTATATTTTTTCCACACAGAGATGCAGCATTTGGTTGGAGAATGGTACATATTGCACAGGTGGTACAGAAGCAACATGTTTGCTGAAGAAGCCACATATTTTAAGAAAATAACACAAGAGTAGCAATGGGTAAAGAACAATGGTACAGCAGGTTGTGCTTTTGCCTGTGTGCCTCAGACTGGAATTTAATCCTCAGTATTCCAAAAGGCACTCTGAGTGAGTGTTTCTTGTTTGCAGAGGTAGGAATAAGCCCTGATCATCACTGGTTGTGTCTCCAAATAAAATTTCCACCACAACAACAGCAAAACAATAACAACATAAAAAAAAAAGCAGTAAAGGGACAGTTCCAAGAGAATTAGAAAGCTCAGACCAGGAGACTCACAAAGATGAATAAATGATGGGATTCCCGTGTTCACCTAATAATTCTTATGCCCTGCTAAAATAATTTCTTTATTTCTTTGATTTTAAAACAAACACAGAGCTTGACTTGGTGATCCTTGCAAATTCTGTCATGTAATACATTGCTCTCTACTGTAGCAATACCAATGCTAGCATATAATAAACATATAAATATCTTCTGTTTGAAAAATTGCCTGAATTAATACTGTTCATGTCCCTAAATTATATAACTTTACCTTTATAATATTTGTTATTTACAATCTTATGAAATGATTTATCTATCAATCCATCTATCATTCTATCTAACTGCTTTAAGAACCGTGATTACAGAATTGTTTATAGTTATGTTTAAGTCATATCATGCACACAACCCATTTCAGTGCAAATTTCTTGCCACCAGTGCCCCTATTTCTCTCCTATATCTCAACCCTATATGTCTCTGGGGCAGGTATTTTGATGTTCTCTCTGTATATTTTTCTCTCCTTTTGACACTGTAGTTTGCACTATTATTTATGAAGGGGTGCCATGCCGGCCACTTACTAACTTTTTAGCACACAGTTCTTATCCAGAGTGATAAATTTCAAACAATATTGTTACAGTAGTCCTTTTTCTACTCTAACTGAACTCACCACTCTTTGTGGCAAGCATCCTACCATGGACTTGCCCTCCTGACACTCATCAATATTGCCTATAAATTTTAATATCAACCTGACATTTATTTTATCTCATAGAGGAGTGAATTAATTGTATGTCTATCCCGGTTCCTCAGACTCATTTCACTTAGCCTAATAATATCCGTGTTCATCCATGATGATCAAATTTCATGACTTTATTTACCCTAATGGCAGAACAACTTTCCATTGTGTAGGGATATACCACAAATTCTTCAGACACTTATCTAGTGTCTGGAATTTTTTCCCCAAATTCTGGCTATTATAAATAGAGCTGAAGTGAACATAAAAGTGCAAAGTGAATTTTTTGTGTGGAAATTTTGTTGTTGTTCCTCAAGTATATCCCTTGGAGTGGATCATATGCGAGTTTACTTTTCATTTTATTGAGGAATATCAATATTGCTTTCCAGAAAGGTTGGATAAGTCAGCATTTCCACCAGCAATGAATGGGAAACCTTTATCTCCATATTCATGCTAGCCAGCACTAATATTTTTGTTTTGTTTTGTGGTATGTACCAGTCTCTGTGATGTTAGATAACTCATTGTTTTGATTTACATATCCTTAATGGTTAGTGATGTGGAGCATTTTTTCTGTGACTTTTGATCACCTATTTTTCTTCTTTAAGAACATGTCTTTTCATTTTTTTCTACTAATTTTTGATAGGGTTTGAGTTTTTTCATGTTAAATTCTGTCAGTAGATTGAACGTCTTATATATTAACCACTTAACAGATGGATATTGGATGACTACATTCTCCCTTTCCATGGATAGTCTTTACATCCTAGTCACTTTTTTCTTTGAAAAGCAGAAGCTTCTCAATTTAATTTAGTTCCATTGCTTCATCTTTGCTTCCACTTACTTAGACAGTGGCATTTCAACTTTGAAAATGTCTTCAGTCTAATGTTATTGAGTTTATTATCTACATTTTCTCTTATGTACTTATTATTTCAGGTATGTCATCCATATTGGTTTTACATTTGCATGATATTATGTAGAGGTCTAAGTTCACTGTTTACCATGTAGTTTTACAGCTATCACAACACCACTTTGTTTTAAATATGTAAATCTTTATTTAAGTACCATGATTAGAAGCATGATTGTAGTTGGTTTTCAGTCATAAACAGAATATCACCCTTCACAAGTGCAATTCCACCACCAATGTTGCCCTGTATTTGAGACAGCATTCTACCTCTGCCTGTATTTGAGACAGCATTCTACTTTTTTCATTCTTTAACATTGTCACGCTAGTTGTTAGTGTAGTTATTTCCCTAACATTGTGGTGAGCTTCAAATTGTGAGTAGGTCCTTCCAGCCCTTAATTCTATTGTTTCTGGGCCTACTTACAATAATGCATTTAATTTTTCTTATAACCCATAGATGAGAGAAACTATTCTGCATATATCTCTCTCCCTCTTTCTCATTTAACTCAGCATAAAATATTACATATACATCCATGTGTAGGAAAATTTCATGACTTCATCTCTCCTGATGGCTGCATAATATTCCATTGTGAATATGTACCACATAAATGTACCACAGTTTCTTTATCTATTCATATGTTGAAAGCATCACTTTTTGAAGCTTTTTTATGTTCTAGTTTGATTATTGCCCATATATGAAATATTAATTCATTGTATGTATTGGGTCACTCTGAGTACTCAATTCCATTAATCTGAGAGTGTGTCTTTATTCCAGTACCATGATGTTTCAATTACTATTGTCTTCTATTACAATTTTTGTTTTGTTTTGTTTTGGGAGTCATACTGACAGCACTCATGGGATACTCCTGGCTCTATGCTTAGAAATTGCTCTTGACAAGCTCAGGAAACCATATGGGATGTTAGGAATAGAACCAGGGTCTGTCCTGTGTCCTGTGTATGCAAAAGCCTTACCATGGTGTTATCGCTCCAGCCACATTCTATTACAATTTAAAATTGGGGAAAATGATGCCTCCCATCTCCTTTTTTCTAAAGATTGCTTTAGCTATTCATGAGCACTTACTTTTCCAAATGCATTTCCAAGTGTATTTGATACATTATTTTAAAGAATGCCACAGCATTATTAGAAGATTGCATTAAAATCTGCTTTGGGAATTATTGACATTTTAATGATTTTTTTAATTTTAATTATTTCAATTATTTTAGTATACCTAAACTATGTGCATAGTATATTTCTCATTTTCTGTGTCCTCTTTTATTTCTTGAAGCAAGGTTTTATAGTTTTGTTTTGTTTTTTTGTTTTGGTTTTGGTTGGATCACACCCATTGACACTCAGGGGTTACTCCTGGCTATGCACTCAGAAATCTCCCAACTACAAACATTCTTGTAATAATGGTGCTTAAATAAAGATTTATATTAAAAAATAAAAAAGAAGAAATCGCTCCTGGCTTAGGGGACCATACAGGGCTCCAGGAGATCGAACCCCTGTTCGTCCAAGGCTAGCACTTGGAATGCAGAAGCCTTGCAGCTTGTGTCACCACTCAGGCCCCATTTTTTATTTTAAATAGGTATTTAACCTCTTAATTTCAGTTGAATCCAAAGTATTTTATTTTCCATGACAAATATATAAATGGTATTTTTTGTTTGATGTTTCTTTTTATTTCTTTCATTATTTGTATTTTAAAAAGCCATGTAATTTTCATGTCATTTTTGTAGCTTGTCACTTTTTTTTTTTTTATTTTTGGGTCACACCCGGCGGTGCTCAGGGGATACTCCTGGCTCTACACTCAGAAATCGCTCCTGGCAGGCTAGGAAGACTATATGGGATGCCGTGCCGGGATTCGAACCACGGTCCATCTTGGATCTGCTGCATCAAAGGAAAATGCCTTACTGCTGCTATCTCTCCAGCCCCACTTGTCACTTTACTATAGAAATTTACTTTCTTAAAACTTTTTTTGTAGAAACTATAGGATATTCTAAATATATGCATGTCAACTACAAACAGTGATATTTGACTTTTTCCTTTCCTGCCCAGATGCCCTTGTATCTTTTTCTCGTGTATTTGTTATGGTAAATACTTCTAGTACTATGTTGAATAGAAGTTGAGAGGGGAAAAACTTGTGCTTTATCTTACAGGAATGGTGCTTAGTTTTTCTTCACTAAGTTTAATATTTGCCACTGGTTTGTGATAAATGGCTTTAACTTTAATAAGGAAAGATCTATCATTCCTGTCTGTCTGAGTTTGTTTATTTTTAATCATGAGTGGGTGTTGTACAGTGTCATATGCTTTTGCTGCCTCTATATATGATCATATGATTTTATTTTGTTAGTATTCTATATTATATTGACTGCATTTGTGAAACCATTCTTAGATCTCTGAAATGAATCCTTAGTCTATCATTTCTTAAGTAATTAGCTAAGATGAAAGAAACTAAAGAAAAACAATTTGAGTCAATTGTCTTATTATCCCATGTTTTTTAAATACTGTTTGTATCCTTCCACCATTATCCTTTCTATCTCAAGCTGTGACTTGAAGAATAGTCTCACTGATCTATGGATTTTAAGAAATATAAAGGACATTATTGTAACAATTCCCAGAGACAATAGAGATGAGGACTGGAAGGACTGTCTCATGATGTGAAGCTCACCACAGAGGGGTGAGTGCAGTTAGAGAGATGACAACACTAAAAACTATCTTGACAATGTTAATGAGTGAGAAAAGTAGAATGCCTGTCTCGAATACAGGCAGCAGGGTGAGGAAGGAGGAAGATAGGAGGTATTGGTGGTGGAAATGTTGCACTGGTGATGGGGGGTGTTCTTTTTATGAATGAAGCCCAACTACAATTATGTTTGTAATCATGGTGCTTAAATATTGATATTATTAAAATTGGATGGGAATACTTATCAAAAAGTGTGTTTAAACTTCGGTTGCTCGTGTTTATTTTAATGGCTGTTTGAATAAATATTGATATATATTCAGTGTTCATTTTATTTTGTAGCAAGTGGTTTGTGGGAAAAACCATCTTATGACTACACACATAAATCCACACATAAACATACACACAAACACAACCTGGGAAAGTTTAAGCAAATAATTTTTCAAAGGACCAACAGGAGCAGAAACGATAGTACCACGGGAAGAATAATTGACATTCAAACAGCTGATCTGAGTAATATCCCTGGCAACCCATATGGTTACCCTTTGCACCTTATTTCTCGATAAGTAATCCCTAAGCACAGAAACAGTCCCTAAGTACCTCTGGTGTGACCTCAAAAGACAGAAAAGAATAAATAAAATGTGTCATAAAACTTTATAAAATTTTATATATTACAAATAATTTTCCCTCTCTTTTGCAGACCACAAAAATGAACTGCCTATGTTCTAAGTGAGAATTAAGGAATTGCTCCTAGTAGTACTCTGGAGACCATATGGAATGCCAAGGAATCAACCCAGGTTGGTTGGGCAAGACAAGGGCCTAGATGCTTTACTAATTCCTACTCCCTAACGTAAAAAGGAAACATTTTAAATGGTTATTCTCAATTTTAATTTTCCTTAAACAAGTTGTTCTAATATGCAAGCCCACTAAAGTAAAAGTTTTATAGCTATAGTAAATAACATACTGATATTCATTCTTCATTCAATAATTTATTTTTCAATTTTAAGTAGCTATCAGTACAAGTTAGCTTTTGTAGTTGCTATATTTTAATTGTAAAATGTATGCTCATAAAACAAAATTAAGTGACCTGTGTGACTCATTAATAAGTTTTTCTACATTTAAAATTTAGTTTAAAAAAACAGAAGAAAAACCTATGGTGCCTTTGAATATTAGAGGTGATTATGACAAATGCTACTTTATAAGTACAATTAAAGACATTTATGCAGCTTTTGCATAATGATAATAATTAAACATCATTTATTTTAAAGGCCACTTAAAAGTTAATTTTCACCCAGGTGTGTATTGAAGCCTGTAATTATCTTACCTTCAAAGGTTTGGAAGTAGACATATATAAAAGCATTTCTAGAAGTAGAGTTGTATGCTAAAATGGGATTTTGAATGTAACTGAACTTTAATGATGGTGCTTAAAATATGTATAAAAAATTGCCCAGAAATGTTTTCAAAAATAATTCTAAAATCACCTCAGATTTATTTTTTCAGAATATCAAATATAAATTTCTATATCACATAGAAAGTAAAAGTCATAGAATTGATGCTTGAAAACTGCTATTTATAGCAAATAATACATTTTTATGATATTGGTGTATGTATATTCACCCTAAAATTTATACCTGGCAAGAGAAAAGCTTATTTATAAATTTGTCACGCACTTTCTTTTGTCTCATTAATGACCTATTCATCAGATGGTTTATTTTAAAAAGCTTAGACTTCTAGGCAGAATCTGCAATAGGAGGAAATTGTCATACTTAAGCTAACCACTTATTGTTTACTTCACCAGAAAACAAATTAGGATATATAATCCCAATAAGATTTTCTTTTTAATTTATTGTGGTTGACTTATTTATTTACTAAATGAGAGGTTTTAAATAAGAAAGCTTTAATATTTTTTATAGACCATGTAAAAGATTCCCTTGTCTTTTTATTTGCTTCTAAAATTTATATTCTAAAATTCATGCCAATTCTACATTAGAATAAATATCAGTATTGGTATGAATATTATATTTATTTTTATATATATTAATTTCTATTGCATTTAAAGAACTTAGTAGTTGGGTAGTTTTTATGATGGAAACCCAACTACAAACATGTTTGTAATCATGGTGCTTTATTAGATATATTAATTGGAAAAAATAAGTAAAAACTTAATAGTATTTGGAATCTAAAAATCATACTGTGAAAGATTATCTCCAGTATAACAGTACATGCTTAGTACGTTGGAGGCTCTGAGTTCTCTTCCTTGAAGGGCATGTCCACTCATCATCTTACTAGTGCTTGGTTTATCCCTGGTGCTCCCACTATGCAGTATAACCAGGCAGGAGAAAAAAGTAATATGTGTAAGTCAATTACCTATATGGATCCAGGTTTTAAAATAGGTAAAAACAAAAGGGGAGGGGAGAGGGCATATTGTACTAAACCTACCTAGATTCAATCCTGGCACTGCATAGGGTCCCCTTAGGACTATCTGTACTGATCAAACTTGAGCAAAAAAAAGCCAGGACTAAACTATGCACACTGTTGCATATTTTAAAGCCTTCTACTTTACCAATTATGTAACGAATATATATTCGTGGTAATGAATTGACAAATATTTTTAGAATTAATGAGTTAAAATAAACAATATGTAAGTAATTATATTTATTACATGAAGCACACATAATTAATCATTATTTTAATAATGTTAAAGAAAATTAAAATATATAAAATAAACAATGTGTAAATCATTATATTTATTACGTAAAGCACACATAATTAATCATCATTTTTATACTGTTTATTTTATACTGGTTGTTAGTTTTCATTCCCTCTGTGTGAAATTTTCACTTGAAAAATTTTTTTCTAAATTAGGTAACTTATAAACATCATAAATAGCCATGAAGACACAGTGAAAATTACATTTATTTTTGTGCCACTGCCCCACTTTGACTTCTCACTCTATAAATGGATTTCTTTTATGTATCTTTGAGCTATACTATTTTCAGGCAACATTCCATATTTTTATAAGTTTTACAGTTAAACTGATATTTACATCTGTGCTGGGAGATTGTGATCTTAGTATTGAAAATTATCACACCAGCATAGCAAACTTAACTAATTTCTCATCTTCAGTTTAGAGTACTGGATCTACTGCAATAATTTCACCATTGATTTCTTTTGTGCATTTTCAGCATTTGAATACATAAAAATCTCTCTTTATAAAGAAAGTAAATGATTATCCAGCATAACCTTAAGTGAGAAAAAAAAAGTAGAAGACTGAAACTATGGTATTATCTAGTTTACTGATTTACTTATTTATTGCTATTTAGTTTTTACATAATTTTTAAATAGATATTTCTTCCTGATAATAATTTCTAAGTGCCTGTGATTAATTAATGTTAAATAGGTATGTATAGTTTTTTTAAATGTTAAGATTCTGATTATAATTACTGGCACTATTTATTAAGCACTTACAACTCAATTAACATATGGATTTAAGGTTAATTCAAATAAAATTGATAATAATGTTCTTGCTTTTCTGGTAGTACTATGCCAATAAAAGGGCCAAATTTTAATATTAAAATATTTACAGGTAATTCTTTTTCCTAATAGACTTCATCATTACAATAGAAAGTGTGTGTTCATCTCAAAAGAAGGCAAAAACCATGAAGCTATAAAAGCTTTATCTTTAAGATATATTGAGTTACCATCACAATTAAATTTTTGGTTACTGACACATTTGTTTTCTTCTTGGCTATTGTTTCTTTTGAGTTTCACTTTAATTAGCATATTTTAATTTATTCATTTATACTGTTACAGCAACTTACAACAATTGTGTTATCTTATGTCCTCATGATTTGCCTTAATATATAGTAAGAAACATCGCTTCTCGGCCTTTTGGCTAAGATCAAGTGTAATATAGTAGGTAAAACATCCTATACACTTCTTACAGTTAGCATTCAGTCTTTAATCAGGCTTTTCTGTATGGATGAGCAATTGTTCAATAACACTGTCAAGTTCAATCTGTGTTGACGAACCTAAGTGTTCAATCTTGGGTCCTTTAATATTTTCTCTTTATCTTTTTATTTCATTTGGAATGTTGATTCAAAATTTGCTAATTTGATATCAGTTTATTCTCCAATAGTATAATTCAGTATAATATATATATTTTTCCTCAAAACTGGGTGGAACCATCTGTCCTAATATCCCTGCTGTCTCTCTACCCCACCTCAATTTTGTGTGTAGAGAAAGGGTTTCTCCCATCAAATGCAGCCAGTGCTGCCTCAAAAGTCTTCCCCGGAGCTGTTTCCAAGTCACAAAATTGGTCTTGATATTTGATCTCCCTGCTATCTCTTTTTCTCATCTCAAGTTTATCTGCAGACACAGGGACCCTCAGTCTTTCCTGTTCCTCCAGTCCCTCTCATCACAGCCTCTTAAACACAGCCATTACCACCTCCGAATCTTCCATCAAACTTCTTTCTTGCTCCACCATCAGTCCTGATCTTCCTGCTGTATCTTGTCCCATCTCACACTTTGTGCAGAGAAAGGGATCCTCTGGTTCCTCCCATCAAACGCAGCAAGTGTCATCTCCAAATTCTTCCCCCAAGCTGCTTCTGCAGTCCACCGTTAATCCTGATCTCCCTCTTGTCTCTCATCGCATCTTAGTTTTGTCTGCAGAGAAAGGAAGTCTCCATTCCCTCCCATCAACCTTCACTTCCCAAATCACAAGGAGGTACCTATGTGAAAAAGCATTTCAATTTATCAGTTATTTTCAGGCAGACTGGAAATAACAATTGTTTTTCTTGGAAAATATACAAATACAAATACTCAGTTGAAAGAAAACCAATGAATTTATTGGCATTGTTTAAATCATATTTAGAGAAACTTGCATGTTTAGGAAAATAACCTCTAAAGCAGATATACCTCTAGCCACTTTTTGTACAACCAATTCAATAGATTACTTTTTAAAACAACCTGAAACTACAGAATTACAACTGACTAAATGCAAAGAACAATAGAAAAATTAAGGGAGACAACTGCAATTGGAGAGAAGGAGAGAAGTGGCAAATTTTCAAGTCCACCAAACCCGCTGAGCCTTATCAATGTTACTGTTTAAAAATCAAAATTAATGTTACAGAAACAGAAATCAAGGAGGGGTCACTAGCCTGATAAATTAAGCAAACTATAAATCCAAAATTAACCAACTCAAAGAAGAAATTAACTCAACTAAAGAAGAACTCTTTCAGAAGAGGACAGAATTCATACTATTGGAACTGAAAGAACTAAAAATCTTTTTGACAAGTCATAGTAGTAGAAGTATGACGATCTTGAAGATAAATTAAGCCAGCACTGATATAAAAGTCAGAAAATAAAAGAGATATAAACCCATGGAAGAAAATATAAGGTACTTAATAAAAAAAGACAAGAAAAATAATCTCTGAATTATAGAAATACCAAAAGGTGAGAAAAAGGAGAAAGGGTAGAAAAAGTAATTAGGGGAATAAAAGCAGAGAACTTTCCTTCCCACTCTCTGGAAGAGACTGCTACACAAATTCAAGAGAAAAAAAAAGTGTCAAATAAAATAAAATAGTCCCTAATAGAACAATATCAAGATATATAGTATTCCAAATGGCAGGAAGACAGAGATAAGTGGGGTGGGGGAAAAGATGGGCTCTTTCAAGCAGTAAGGGAGAAGAAAAACCTTAAGTATAAACGGTCAATACAAAACTACTGAATAAAAGAAACTTTCAACCTAGAGATAACTACCAAAGATAAACTCTCATTTATATGGGAAGTTGTGACTAAAAAAAAAACAAAAAAAAAAAACAAAAAAAAACAACATTTCAGTCAGAATAGAATTTGCAACATTCATGCTAATCAAACTGACTAAATGAACCACTTAACAAAACATTATATGAGCCAAATAACCAATTGTAACAGAAACAATTCTATACAATCTAATGACCTACCAGCCCTTTCTGTAGATAGTTCTTTTAAATGACAATGATCTATACACTCCAATCAAGAGACACAAATTAGCAGGTTGGCTCAGGTAACAAAACACAGCCATCTGCTAACTTCAGGAAACACACTAAAAATTTCAAGATAGCCACAGGCTCAGAGTAAAATGATGTAAAACAATTATTCCAACTACTGGGGGAAAAAAAGATGGGACAGCCATACTTAGATCAAATCAAATTGCATTCAACCTCAAGAAAGTACTTAGAGAAAAGATGGAAAATATTTATTCATCAGGAGAATTTTAGACCAAGAAGTACTAAATCTGATCAATACTTGTACACAAAGGAAGAGTCAGAAAAATATGTTAGGCTTTTGCTCATAAACTGAGAAAAACTATGGTTGGAAACATAATAGAGATTTCAGAACATCACTATCGCCTATGAAGAGATATACTAGTCAGAACATTAGCAGAGAAATGAGTCCTAATAAGATACTTAATCCACTTTGAATTGACTTTTCTGTAAGGTGTGATATATGGATCAGTTTTTAATTTCTTGTACCTAGTTACCCAATTGTTCCAACACCATATTTTGAAGAGATTGTCATTATTCCATTTCAAAATTTTAGCTCCTTGTCAAAGATAATTAACCATATTCTTGGGGGTTTGTCAGTGGATATTTTATTCTGATCCATTGGTCATTTTCATTTTTTTAAAAAAATTAATTTTATATAACAATATTACTTGTCACATATAAATTAGATTATTAATGCTGAGTATTGGTGAACATTTTTAGGATAGGTACAAAAACATGTATTTTATAAAAGTCTTAAAATGTTGTCATTGTTAGGTATAGTGAATGGGTACATATTTTTACACTGTTATTTGTAAGCTATGCATTATTTACAATAGGTGTATTAAGTAGCACTGATACTATTTCATACATACATAGAAAATAGATATACTATAATACTTAACACTACTGAAATACCTTATTTTGTTATATAGTTATTAGAGTTGTTATTTAGTATGAGCTAATTTGTAATAAGAAAAAATACAAAATAAATCAAATAAAAATTCAAAATATATAAAATATTTGTTATTAACTAAATAAATATTAGCTGCAATTATCCTAGGCTGGTTGTCAAAAATTGTCAAGACCCCAAGACATTTATAATATTGGATAAAATGCATAAAAAGATTAAATAATAAATTAAACTATCGTACTACAATAAATTACCCATTTAGCCTTAACTTCAGAAAACAGATTTTAACTTAATAGATGAGTTTACAAATATTTCAAATATATTTATGATGATTATAATTAGATATTATTTTTTTTTGAAATTTATGTTTGTGTATATTTTATTTTTTATTAGTTCTTTCAGGAATAGACTTGGGGACCCAAGTTTCTTTTTTTGTTTGTTTTTTTTTTTTTTGTTTTTTGGAGGGGTCACACCCAGCGGTGCTCAGGGGTTACTCCTGGCTGTCTACTCAGAAATAGCTCCTGGCAGGCACGGGGACCATATGGGCACCGGGATTCGAACCAACCACCTGTGGTCCTGGATCGGCTGCTTGCAAGGCAAACGCCACTGTGCTATCTCTCCAGGCCCAGGGGACCCAGGTTTCATTCCCAGTAGTAATATATCACCTTGGTAAGGAATTCACCTAGGACATAAGTATGCACAGATGCAGTGGTCTTGTAGTTTTTGGAATATTGGTGGTTTTCAGGGTATCCTGGTCTCAAGAGTTGTTTGGTGGTAGGCAAGTTTTGAGCTCACAACCCAGAGTATGTTAGTCATACAAATGTTAAACCACTGCCCCGTCCTATTTGAGTTTATTTCATTTTTAAATTTTATGTCAGTTTATTTTCTCTTCAAATTAACATGTTGGCAATGTGTGTAAAACTTCAATTAATACAAAGCCTTGCTGGGAGGCTTGGCAGGCCTCCAGCCATTCCCCTTTTCCCCCTGGACTCTAGGCCTGGCCTGAATGCCACCTCGGGTGGCCTGCTGTGGTTCCAGGTGGACTCTATTAGGGGTCCCCAGGCTTCCCCGTCCCTACTCTAGGGGGGAGGAGCAGAGGAAGGGGCCGGGCAGATAGCTGGCTTCCAGTGCCTTGATCACGGAGGCCAGCTCTTCCCAGGTATGGGGTTAGGGGACACCCTATCCCAGAGGCATTCTCCCTAGCTTGGGGGGTGCTAGGAGGCTTAGCAGGCCTCCAGCCGTTCCCCTATTTCCTCCCCTACTCCAGCCTTCCGTGGTTGCAGGCCCAAGTGGACTCTATTGTGGTCCTCAGGCTTTCCCCCTTTCTCTCCAGATACTAAGTGGGGAACACATGGGGTGGATGGTGGGCCGATGCGGCACTGGTTTATGTCGGGACATTACGTGGTGACATTCACTGATATTTTTTTTTTCTCATTGGTGTCCATTTCAAAAACTGTGTGGGGGCGTATCATATATATTTAAAATAAAAATGGGAAGATGGACTCTCAGGTTGGGAAGAGACCGGTTCGGGTTGGGCTACCATATATTTTCAAAATAAAAATGAGAGGATGGACTCTCAGGCAGGGAAGAGACCAGTACTCTTTACCTACTTGTTTACTCTCAGAGGCCTCTTGGCCTCTTCCTTCTTTTATTGTGTAACTGTGGTTGCTACTATATTAGATTTCTGATTAGTTCCCATAAACAGTGATAATTGTGTCCACTGTCTTAAGTTAGATTGTTTATTTTCCCCACTTTTTATCTTTTTATTTCGCATTGTGAACTGTTCAATAAGGAATTTTGGTGAAAGAGTCCCTCACTTCAATTCTTATGCTTGAGCCAGGTCACGGGGATTGTTGGACTTGTTCTTGCGGCCCCCTTATGTGCTGATAATGCCAGGTGGCATTATTCCTTGTTTGCATGGGCACATTAAAATGGAAAATACTATATATACAAATAAGTTCTTATCTAACAGAAATAGGAACACACAAGTCTTGTGGTGCAATGGAACCGTACACCCTGAATATTGACATGATGACCTGGCACAGGCCTCAGAAGATTGGGCACTTTCCAGTCACCCCTGAACCAGGGAAGCCATTTATGAAAATTCAAAGTTGTCTGTGACATCACCTGGAAGCAATCCCCTACCAGAAAGACCCTACCGCTGCTCTGACACCGATTTACTCCAAAGAGTCTTCCCTTAACACTGAGAAGATTTAAACAACAACAACAACGACCTGTGTACTGGACAGGGCTCTCTGCATTGCCCTTTAATTATGAGTTGAAATTAGAAACCGCTCCGCACCATTCTGACTTCTATGTAGGATTCACAGATTCCAGGATCTTCAATACAGAAACGTGATACCAACAGAGACTGTGAAAAATATAACTGTATGGGTACTATAGACAATGACCTGGATTGGACAAACTAGTTTGCCTGGAGCCTAGAAATGGTCTTATGTCAGGAAACTTCAGGGATAGGGTCTCCTTGTATTTGGCCAAAGTTTTTTCTTTCCATGACCCCCATACTTTGGTGGGCCCATGCAAACAATAATTGCAACTCTAACATTGTTTTTATAGTGCTCATTTGACTCTAAACCTTTAAGAAACCACTAGTAAAAATATCTGAAACTGCAAAAAATATTGGTTTACATTAGTGTTAACATATATGCTTTTAATTACACTAGTATTCTGGGGGATATGGGAGGGAGATAAGGGATATATGCTTGGGAACAGAGATGATGGGAGGACAACACTGGTCCTGGAAAGGCCCTCATTTATTGTCACTGTGTACCTTAAATATCACTGTGTAAAATTTGTAATTCACTTTGGCCACAATACAAAGAAATACACAGCCTTATTGGCTAAATTAATGTGCACTAGAAATAATTAAAAATAATAATCATATACTGAAAATTTTTTCCGGTAACTCATTGAATTCATGTCTTCTCCAAACTATAGGAATTTATTTTTATATAGAGAATATTTATGAGACAAATAAAATGTATGTAGTTCTATGAGTTGTGAAAAGAATATAATTGAGAAAACAGTAACATAATACAAAATTAATACTAAATATTATATTAAAGTCACAATTAAAATATTCCAAAACTCCACATTAAATTATTTTGAAGAGGCTGGAGAGATAGCATGGAGGTAAAACATTTGCCTTTCATGTAGGAGGACGGTGGTTCGAAACCTGGCATTTCATGTGGTCCCCCCTGCCTGCCAGGGGTGATTTCTGAGCATAGAGCCAGGAGTTACCCCTAAGCGCTGCCAGGTGTGACCCCCCACAAAAAAAATCATTTCGAATAGATTAACATTAAAATTGACATCAAGAAGAGACTTAAGAACAAGAAAATAATCTTAGAAGAATAAAGAAAACAGTGATTCATCACATATTGAATATTTTTTCTCAGAAAGTTTGGAAACCAGAAGGCTGTGGGCTGATATAGTAAAAGTGCTATGGGGGGAACATGCCAATCATTGATGTTTATAGTCTACTAGTGATTAAAATAACATAGTCCAGTTCAGGATTTTTATTTGCACTGGAATTTTTGGTTTAACTGTTCTAATTTATGGAAGAGGTTTGATTATTTTTTCTTCTAAGGATGATGTTGGAAAAATAAAGCTCAAATTGCACACTGATTTGTCAGCAATGTAAATGTGAATTAGGAACTACCCACCCCTTGATTAAATACTTCTCCCATTAGTACCTGATGTTTTGTAGCATCAACTATCAACTATTTTGGGGAGGGGGATCACACCAGGCAGTGCCCAGGGGCCACTCCTGGCTCTACACTCAGAAATCGCTCCTGGCAGGGACCATATAGGATGTTGAGATTCAAACCACCATCCTTCTGCATGCAAGGAAAATGCCCTACCTCTATGGTATATTTCCAATCCTGTACTATTAACTATTAACAGCATTTATAACTAATAGAGCATCTTAAAATAAATGATAAATTAAGATAATTCTGTGCAAACAAAAGTTGAGACTAGGTTTATATGGAAATAAATTCCTTAATATTTTTTGTTAAAGCACAATGATTTAAAAAGTAATTCATAGCTGAGTTTTGGCATACAATGGTCCAAAACCAAATCCACAACCAGTGTCAACTTAATTCCACCAATGTTCCCAAGTTTGTTCCCATACTTTCTCTTTCTAGCCCACCATCGTCACAGGAACCATCTTAAGTTTGGTTATGAAAGTTTGATGCTCAAGATTTCAGAGTTGTTGACTTTGTTGTTTCATATTTAGTGCTCTCATTCCTTAACATCATAATGTATCTCACTCCTCTATATTCATAGCTCCTATAATTTGTCATCTATAATGTTCTTATAATTAAATTCTAAATGTATTTCAATAGACTGTAATGAATGAATGCCAAACAATTGACCAAAATCACATAAATCAAGTATATTAATAAAGAAAATAAATGGAGAAATTCTAAGATGATAGAATTGTTGTAAATATCGCCTATAACATTTTATGCTTTTTTTTGTAATTTAGAACTTTATAATATATTAGTCTAAGAAAAAGCATAATTAAAATTTTGATTTGTAACTACTACAGTAGTTCCATTGATACTCCAGGGCCAATCAACAAAAGGCAAGGTTGACATATCTAGTAAAAGCATTTTTTTTTTTTTTTTTTTTTTGGTTTTTGGGCCACACCCGGTAACGCTCAGGGGTTACTCCTGGCTATGCGCTCAGAAGTCGCTCCTGGCTTGGGGGACCATATGGGACGCCGGGGGATCGAACCGCGGTCCGTCTCCTAGGCTAGCGCAGGTAAGGCAGGCACCTTACCTCCAGCGCCACCGCCCGGCCCCAAGTAAAAGCATTTTTGATAATATCTCAGCAAGTTGAAATATGGAAAATTTATGTTCTCAGAAAACACATAAAATTATAAAAAAAAAAAAAAGAAAAGAAAACACAACCTAGTCTGCATGGCCTTAAGAAGTGGATTATGGGGCCGGTGGGTGGCGCTAGAGGTAAGGTGTCTGCCTTGCCAGCGCTAGCCTATGACTGACCGTGATTCGATCCCCCGGGTCCTATATGGTCCCCCAAGCCAGGAGCGACTTCTGAGTGCATAGCTAGGAGTAACCCCTGAGCATCATCGGGTGTGGCCCAAAAAACCAAAAAAAAAAAAAAAAGGATTATATAAAGGAAACAGGTAAGCTCATTTTTATGAAGGATTCGTGGAAGCTATGTTATCATCAAATTCTTGGAGGGACTGATCCCTTGACAATTTTTTTATAAAACTGACGACAAAAACTGATCATGGTTTCCCATCATCTACTCTCTATTCCAGTAGAAAAAGAGATAGTATTTTAAACATTTTTAAGCAACTCTAATTAAATACATTTTCTCATTTTTAATACTGGAACAAGTTTTAATTTTCTTGGACTAGTTTCAGAAGCATGTTCCAAATACCTATGAAAGCAAAAATAAATTATTGTTTTCAATAGGTACATTTAATTATACTTATTAATTTTATTAATCCTCATTTTTAAATGTATTTTGAAGACTACATTTTAATATTCTTGAACTTAAATAATGTTAGCAAATATGCATGACTATGTATGCATTATTTGTGCTATTTGACTCTAAGAGATCAGTTTTCATAGAAAATATATAATAACAAATAAATTTTCCTATCTTAGGTATCTGTTTATTCAGTACCATATACACAAAACATTATTCAATAGAAAATTCATTACTCTTTTTCAACAGTCTTATTTTCAAAAAATATATACATATATATTTCACTTCAGAATTTTTGTCATTATTATACTTTTAGTAGAGTAGAATTGTCCTTTTGTTTTATGCTAGGAAGAAATATAATATTTGACAAGTACAATTTTTAGGCCAAATCTATTAAACCTATAGAAAAATATAGGTTGCCTGCCTCATTAACATGGGACACTATACTTAATTATGTTCATATTTCATTCATGATTTATGTATACTGACCTAGAATCTACTTTAATAAATGTATGTGGTGTTGAAGTAAAATATCTCACTAGAAGGAGACTACAATTAAACTTAGGTGTTCAATCACTTGTTTCTACTGAGGCTAATCACCAATATTCATTTCATCCTACGTATTTTTTTTGTTATCATTGCATTATTATTTATATGATTAATTTGATAAAAAATTTTAAGACCTAAAGTTACAGTACACTAGAGATTTTATAAATAAAATTGAAGATAATAGAAATTGAGTATAAGTTTATTTTTATAAAACTGAGCTCTGTTCCTTTTTTTTTTTTTTTTTTTTTTTTGGTTTTTGGGTCATACCTGGCAGTGCTCAGGAGATATTTCTGGTTCTTCACTCAGCAATCACTCCTGGCAGGCACAGGGGACCATGTGGGATGTCGGGTTACGAACCACTGGCCTGCATGTAAGGCAAATGCCCTACCTCAAAGCTATCTCTCTGGCCCCTCTGTTCTATTTTTAATATAATTAATGTGTTCAATAATTAAAATATGCCCTACTCAATATTTTCTGCACTAAACTAGATCTTTTTGGAGAATATTCTACAATGGTATATAATTTTTGCTATTTAAATACTTTGAAGGAAAATGCATCTAAACAAGAAAAGCCTCAAAATGCCAAGAAACACACTTGAATGCTTTAGATGGATTATAATTAAAAATACTTGGGTCCCTGATACAGATATTGGCACAGTTTGATTATATAATAATCTTGAAAATAAGTCCTTATAGTTGTTTCATGTGAGTTTTATGTTTTATGTGACTATGCTAGTTTTCAATAGATTGCCAAACAATTTGTCTGATTTTAGGAAAAATAATTCTGATATTCCTTTTAAATTTTGTTTAATATTTTTCTGCATGTGAAACATGTTATAAATATTTATATAAAAGCTTTAAGACTCAAAGAATGCTTTTTAGAATATAAATTTTCAATATATAGTTAAAATATATTATTTTACTATGATGAGGAGTAAGAAAACATGAAAGATTATAACTATAACCCAAGATCATGGATACTTTCAATTACTGATCATTTTGGTTAATTTCACATATTTGGGGAAGGGAGACACACATATGAAGCTACATTTGATAGTGCTCAGTAAACAACATGTACTGTGGGTCTTAAGGTCTTTGCATTATCTCTATAGATTATGGATTCAATTTTTAATCCATTTTTGTATAGGAATATTTTATTTCATCTGAAAATATATACATGCATATTAATAATCATAATTTAAGGAATTTAAAGTGTTTATGTTTTGAGCATTTAAAGAAAATTAAATGCATTCAGTCAACTATATATGAAAAACATTTACCTGAACTAATTTCAAAGATGAAAATATTGTTTGCTTAGCAAGAAGCATGCTATTTACCTTAAATTCATAAAATTTAATCTCAGTGTAAGTGAACAATCAACAGCTGTAGTTGATTGAAAGGGCTTTAAAATTTTTAATATGCCATGTCATATGGAGGAAAGCACAAATCCTCTTAACCAGTCCCTGTTCAAAACATAGTGTTATAAATATTCAAAGCATTTTAACTGCATTGCAAAATTAAGAATGGGATTTTTAATTTGAAACAATTCTCTCAGAATATCATTTTTTCCTCAAAAACAAGTATTAGGAATATTTGCAGATGCACATTTTACTTTTCAGTAGTATACATATTTGATCCATTGTAAAGCAAACTAATGATCTGCTTTAAGTATTTGGTTTATGGTATAAGAAAGGAACATCTGGTTGTCAATAATGTTTACTGTGACTTTAACTGACAAGAGTGCAGTCTTAATGGTAAAGAGCCTTTATAGCTGCCCATGAATAGAATTATGCATGTTTGGGGGAATGGCTCAATAATTTGTTTTCTTCTCTGAGTAATCAAATAAATTTGAGATTTATTTTTTTTTTAAAATGTAACCTTCACAAGATTTGAAGCTTAACAAATTCTTCAGTTTCTTTAAACACTTTTATTTATTGTTTCTATTGTTTACTTTGAAAGTGCTATAATATTAGCACAGCACAAAGGGAATAAATACTCACATTTGTTTGACAAGCTCAAGTTCAGTTTAGTGAGGCTCCATCTAGTCAAATCTCATGTACTGTTTTTTCCCTTGACAGTTTACCATTAGGGGAATCTCACACATTATCCAAGCTCCCTTAACAAATGTGGAAGCATATTTGAAGTATATAGTGAACTGAGGCATAAAACAATGTAAGTACTTAAATCAAAATAATTTATCAATCGGTATAATAAATTTTTATTCTAAACATCCTCATCATGTCAAAAAAGACATACAATATAAAAATTATATAATATGTTAGCAATTTTGACCAAAATGCAATTGTGACCAAATTTTACCATAGTGAAGACTAAAAGTATAAAAATTATTTTCTCTAAGAGCAGTTTTCTGAATTGAATAATTCCCAAATAATTCCAAAATAGCATAGACACTCAGATTGTCCTCTTTTTTGTTGCTTCCCATGATTCTGTAAAACCAGCTGAGTATATTTTGATTTATAAAACAGTACTGGCCCATTAACTTTTAATAAAGTTCAATTTGGACATAATCATAATAACTTATTTGTGTATTTTATGGAATAAACTATTACTGCTGCAGAAAATATTCTAGATGTAATATTCATAATCTTAAGGAAATTTAAAAATGTTAATAATTTACCTACCCAAGATGTATGAAAGTGATTGAAGACTAAGGATACATTATTTGCCTTGAAGAATCCTTACCTTTAATTGATGAGCTCTTGTACAATAATGTAAACTTTAAATAATGTAAACTTAAAAATAGCAAATTAACACCAGGTTCCTGGTTATCCTTATATTTTATTGTAAAATCTGACAAATTTATGGTTGTATTAGGTATAGGTTAATGAGAACAGAATTCAAAATAGTGCAAAATTAAATAATTTTTCATAGAAATGAGGGTTTACATGAATATGAAAAGATTTGGATAAATGAAAGTTAGAAAAACAATAGTTAAAAAATAATACATAAAAACAAGAAGCCCTGGTCACAGAAGTAATTGAGGAAATTTAAGCTATGTGGAAAATCCTATATCTTCAATCTATCTGTATGTCAAAATGAAATCAAGAGGAGATAAGAGCATGTGTTGTCTGCAGTCATTGTAGCAACTTCAGTGACTTGATAGTTGATGGGGTTACACAAAAGGCTGCTATAGACAATGTGAAAGATCATATGAATTCCATAATTCATTGGATATCCCCTTTTTCTCTTTCTGTGTATCTCTAATTCTGTCTCTCAGTCCCACTGGATACTGAGTTCTTGCAATGATTAATAAATCTTCATTGATAAGATTTTACCTGATTTATCCACTTTTATCCACTTTGCTCATTTGTCTGGTTCTAAATCATTAATATATATATAAAATAGAAATATTGAAAATACAGGATTTTAGTTTCAGCTATTTTGGCAACTTTTTCATGATCACAAATTTTCATGAATAACTTAATTATACAGGGAACAGCCCAGAATATTAATCTCTGCTCCACAAAGCATCTTTTCCTGAGGTTTTAAAGGCAGGAAACGGATTCATTTCAAAACATATTCAATTACTTTACAAGGTTAATGGTGTTGCAAGGTAAACTCAAAAGAACATCTGAAAGTTCTTGGATATTGTATTTAAATAGTCTCAGAGTAATACTAAAAGGTTAAGGAAAATGCCTTGCACAATGATTTAGGTTCTGATCCCTGAGCACAGAGCTAGGAGTAAACCCTGAGCACTGTTGCATTTGGACCAAGGACTGGACAAACAAAAGAATACAAAAATATAAAGTCATTAGGCTAGACAGATATAACAGAAAAAAATGCATGCATTTTATGTGATCTACTCTTATTTGATTCCTGAACCTCTGGTACCTAAACATTACCAGGTGTGGCTCTAAATGTCCCTGAGTATCAAAAGGATGACATAAGCAATTTCTGGTAAGCATCTTATTCCCTTCACTATCTCTTCAATTCATGAATTTATTTTAAATTAAAGCATTGACATTACTTTATATCTATAGTTAAATGGATATATGAATAAATGAGTCAAATGAACATTGAAGTTTTACCAATTAGCAATATTCTCTGTAAATACTGTAAAATATTATTCAAATTAAGATGTGAACTAGGGACCGGAGAGATAGCATGTAGGTAGGGAGTTTGCCTTGCATGCAGAAGGATGGTAGTTTGAATCCTGGAATCCCATATGGTCCCCCAGTCTTCCAGGAACGATTTCTGAGCGTAGAACCAGGAGTAACTCCTGAACGCTTCCCGGTGTGACCCCAAAACAAAACAAAACAAAACAAAAAGATGTGAACTAATACCTGCTTATCAGAAGACTGCATTATGTCATTATCCACAGTACTATAACTCTGACCCTGGTTTGATCGTTTCTTTGGCCAGAATATTCCAGTGTCAAAATACACAAACTGTCTCATACTGTTAATGACCACTTAAGAATAATTCAATATTACGGATAACAAAGTTGATTGATTTCTTAATGATAAAGTTATCATTTCCCAAAATAATTAGAATAATTTACATCTCAATTCAATATACGTGGTGACTTTATAATCTTTATAATTCCTAAAATATTATTTTACTCAATTTTCTATAATATCTTGTGTTTTTTTTTTCATCTTTAAAGTGCCAGGCATTGAACCTAGTATCTCACCCATTCAAGGCAAAGAAAAACTGTACTATTGAATAATTTTACTGTTCAACTATTTACTCTGGACTGTCACATTTTATATGGCACCTGCTATGCTTCACTTACTCTATATTTTTCTCATTAACATTAAATTTGAGTACACATAAACATATATTGCCAATTTTAATATACCTAACAGAAATTTAATTCACCAATCATTATCTGTGATCTCAGTATTATGATGTATGAATTTATAATGTTGAAAACTCAAAACTTACTATCCGATATGGTGCTTTTTATAGAGAATAATCACTTTTTCCCACTTTAGATTTTGTCTTTTAATTATGTCCACTTGAATCTGTTTTATTCATAGTTTTAGTTATTTGTAATATTTAATAATAATGTTAGATTGAGATATTGTTCATTGATTGATTCTATGAAAATATTCAGTATAACACAGCCCTATTAATAAAAGTAGCATAATTTCTTATTCCCATCTAGTGAAAACTTTCTACTAATTATAATATACAAATACATGCTTGTATACTCACTGTTCTGTACATATTTGTTTATTTTTATTACAATGTTACTTAAAGGAATGATTAGCAATGAGTTTAAGAAATTAAAATTTGGGGCTGGATAGGTGGCACTAAAGGTAAGGTGTCTGCTTTGCAAGCACTATCCAAGGAAGGACCGAAGTTCAATTCCGCAGCATCCCATATGGTCCCCCCAAGCCAGGGGTAATTTCTGAGCACTTAGCCAGGAGTAACCCCTGAGCATCAAACAGGTGTGGCTCAAAAACCAAAAAAAAAATAAGAAATTAAAATTAGAAATATAAAAAATAATAGAGGCTTTATAATTGTGTAATTTACATTTTCTTATATTGTTATTGTTATTATATTTCCTGTAATTCTTATAATTGCTATGAGCTTTATACCTGGATCATACCACAAAAAGAAAAATCAACCAAATTAGAAGCAGGAACTACAAATCAAATCCACAGAAATAAGTGAATCAGGCAGTATGTCAAACATGATAAAAGTAGTCTAAAGAATAGGGACCCAATTTATTTGATTGAACCAAATAACTTTGGAGCATAGAAATAAATACATTCGACATAATATATTTATATATTATTTTACTATAATATTTATTTACATATTATATTTTCAGAATATCTATATTCTGGAAGAATACTTTGTTTCTTTGTATTCCCAAATTATTTACCTGTAGATTCAACCAATCACAGATAGAAAATACATACAGTATATGTATATTTAGTCTAACGGTGATTGAACCTACAGTGGTATATTATAAACACATAAAAACATTGATTTTTAGTCATTATTTCAAAACAATTTGGTGTAACAACTATCACATAGCATTTGTGTTGTATTAAGTATATTTAATCTAGATATAAATAGTATACCTACAATAGTATAGTATTCCTATATGTGTATATTTATGTATATATGTATATATATATACTGCAATACGCTTAATATATTTGTTTCCTGCAATCTATGTGTTAAACCTTAATGGACAAGTGATGATATTAAGATATGGGCCTTTTAAGAAGATGCTTAAAGACAGAGATAGAAGGGAAGAGAGGCTAGAAATAAAGAAAATATGGCATGAGGGGAATATTCTTAACTAGATAAATCCAAGATTCTCAACTATATTTCCTCAGACATATCAGCTGAGTCTACAAGTATGACTTACTAAAAGTGGATAACAAATATATAAATATCCGAGGATTCTGAAGAAACAAAAAATATATATCAAATAACATGGTATACTTCAAGAAAGCATCATTACAGTAGAAGAAAATGGCAATATGCTCATCCAGTGATGAATATTTCTAAATGTAATTTGACTATAAAAAACTGGTATTTTTTTTTCTATAGTGTTTTGCTTAACCACCACAGACTTAAGGATATAGGACCAAAAACCAAACCAAATGAATTTTCACTAATCACTATAAAAATCAATAGAACAAAGTTATATAAGTAAAATATTAGCTTTTTACTCAAATTAAAATAAAATATGTAAATTAAATATTGCTACAAGACAAGTCAGTATTCAATTGATGGACCATATATTAGAATAGAATAGTAATTATAAACTAAATTGAATTAAACTTTGGTGTATTTTTTTCTTTCAGGAAGGTTTGGCTACAGCCATCAGCAGTCAGGGCTTTCTCATGGTTCTGTTCTCAGAAATTGCTCTTGGCAGGCTCAAGGGAGCATAAGGGAAGCAGGAGATCGAACCCAGATCCCTCTCGGGTCAGCTGCATGCAAGGTAAACACCCTATCACTGTGCTATCCTCTGGTTCCAGGTTCTTGGATTTTATATATTAACTTCTGATATATGTATACATAAAATACATATTGATATTTATAAAACATTTATATTATTTACATATAAATATATTTATGTATACATTATATACATATTTCTCAAGATGACATGGATTGTATTAATATTAATATTTATGTTTTAAGCAATCTTGCATCACTAAAGTGCTAATATTCCTCCACCAATGTCAAGACTTTATTCATCACTCACCACTGATTTTTCTGTTTTTTTCTTAGCCCCAAAGCAGTGTTCACTACCACTGCCTCTTTCTGTTTACAGTGTCATGTGGCTTTTGTCATTGATCATACATTTATTTTCCCCTGTGTTTCTCTATAATACATATAAAGGTGATTGTGATATTTTTACCTCTATGACTTCTTCACTTAACGTGACATTTTGAATCCATTCAACTTGCCATAAGTGCAAGGTTTCCTGTATGCTTTTGCCTTGTCGTTTATTTAATCAAAACCCATTCTTCTCATAGCACTGATATTTTACCAGCTTGGTTAAATTCACTATGCTACTACTATGATTAATTCCTTGATTCACTTTTAGATTTGTCTCAGTAATTGTGTGAAAGTTTTATTTTTCTATGAGAATGCAGGAACTTCTCTGTTTGGCTCCTGGACTTTCTAAAGGATGTTCCTCATTCTTGGATATTTAAAACTGTTTCTGACAGTCTTCAGGACCATGACTGGGCCATCAGAGCAGTGAGAACTTGTTCACAGGATACTGCAGGGTCAAGAGAAAATATTGAATTCTGTATACCCATTATCTAACACATCAGTGTAGGTAGGACAGTAATTTTGGCCTCTTTGGCATGTCAACCTTTGAAACATTTACTTCCACAAAAGTCCTTTCATTTGTAAATAAAGGCCAAATGTTTGATCAAGGCAGAATGAGCATGTATGGCTAACTTGTTTAGCTGAAATTCTGGCTAAAATTTTGGATAAGATTTTTTTTTCTAGAACTAAAGAATATTTTATTTATATGATCTTCTGATCAAATAACATGTGTCTTATTTTAATTAGTATGTTTTTATTTCTAAGAAATTTTAATTAAAAATTTAATCACATATAACTCTCCAAATGCTAGGATGTTTTAGTTGTTGTTTTTTTTCTCCACAATTTTTATAGATAATTAGAGAAGTTTTATTGCAAGAATGCTATTCTCTGAGAAAGGCATAGTGTCATAGGGAAACAATATATGCTGATATTTACAAAAATCTGCTTCTTTGTAATACCCAATTTTTGTGGAGTATGTATGTTTGTATGTGTTGGTTTTACTATGTATGATAATATTCAGAAATTGTATTCATATATATATATATGCGGTTTTTTGTTATTTTGGGGGGGGTCACAACCGGCAGCACTCAGGGGCTACTCCTAGCTCTATGCTCAGAAATTGCCCCCTCAGGCTCGGGGGACCACATGGGATGCCAGGATTCAAACCACTATCCTTCTGCATGCAAGGCAAATGACCTACCTCCATGTTATATATATATATATATATATATATATATATATATATAGATGCATTTTTCCTAAACTATGCCTCATCATATTGTTTCTCAAAGATGATATAACTAATTTTTTTAGTTAAATCATGAAAAAATGACAAGTTATAATGACACAGAGATTATTGTATCAAGAAAACACCTCTTTAGAACAGGTCAGGGGGAAGATATTTGTAAATAGATAAAAAAAAGGAATGAACAATAACAATGTTTCTGCATAAAAATCTAAACATATGCCTACTGACTGGTGAACCAGACAATTACACTGGATTTTGCAAGAACAAAAAGTATTGTTTATTACTACTAATGAAATATTATTTTATAAAATATTTAATAAACAATAATTTTTAAATTGCTATTAGCATCAAAGTGCACTAAAGAAGGTATAATAATCACATATACCTTCGATTTGTTTCACTAGATATTTATATACTTAGAAGGGTAAATTGAAAGGCCATTGTTGGCTACTATTAAGTAATTAGGTAGATTTTATGACAAGAAAATAATCATTGATTTCATCAGGCCATTTTGCTTCATGGGTCTTGTATTTTCTGTTCATACTTGCTTGTTTCCCAAAGTCTCCTGATCTCTTATAGATGTAAACATCTAGCAAAAATAGAGGCTATGTGTTTCTGGTGTGTTTTATTTTCCTGCAAATTTAATTTTAACATATTTATCGATCACAAAGTTGTTCCTGCAAGTAGAATACAAAAATTATTATCTTCTGTGAAATCCAATTTATTAATGTCACAGCCTTGTCCCTGAGAAATATCATATAGCTCATTTCCTTTAGGGCTATGCTTTCACAAAGACAAATGTATGAGATAAAAATTTACTTACACATCTAGTTTGTATTAATAATTTTATTTGTAATAATAGATAAAAAATAGAGGTGTATCTATCTATTAAAGATGACTAAATATAATGATATTAATAAAGAGTTACAATCATTCTGATAATTTTAGGCCAATTGAAAAAAATTTCACCAAATCATAAGAAAAATTTATAAAATGTTTTTATAAAATTTTATAAAATTAAAATACTCTGACTACAAAATGCAAAATTTTATGTGTGCAAAATAAAAGCACAGCAAGGGTTCTAATAAAATAGTTAGTTTACTCAATATCTAGCATTAAATGTATTGATGTTTTTATAACTGAATAATAGTTTACCAGAATCAAGGATAATTATGTTCAAAATTACTTTGTATTGTTAGTAATTTGTTCCTGTATTTTTCTGTTATTTATTTCCTGGTAAAGATTTCACTTTTTTTTTTTCTTTTATTTATTTTATTTTTTTTTCTTCAGAGCAAACTAAAGTTGTTTTTTTTTGTTTGTTTTTTTAAAGTAAGAATTCATTTAAAGGACAAAATTGATTAACATAATGAGGTAAACTAATATAACATAATATAGTGACATAACATAACATATAATATAATTGATATAATAATAATACATGTAAGTCAAAGAAAATTTCTGATTAAAAACACAATTTTTTTTTTCATAATGGCTTACATATCTTTCACTGTAGTATTTTGGGTACATATTCACATTGAATCAGGGGAATACCCATCATCTAATATGTCCTCTTCTCAATCAAAAATCAAATATGCTGAAAATAGGCAGAGTCCTGTCTAGAGGCTTCCAACCTCAGTTTGAGAGAGGATGTGAAAAAATTAAAATACCACAACAATACAAAAAAAAATATCGAATTAAATAACCGATAAGCACCACAGCAATAAAGACAGGCACCACACAATAATCTCGGTTCTGAAATCAAATCATACTCAAGTGCAAAAAAGAAAGAGAAAGACAAAAAAAAATAAAATAAAATAATATTGGAGACATCAACCATAATCTCCACACCAAAATAAAGACGTCAAAAAAAATAGATCATTTATTCTCCTCTTGCTGCTTTCGTGGTATGTGGTATGTGCCGGCGTGGTATGTGGAAGACTTCTACTTTATCTTGGATGGTAAAATCAGACCTGTTTCTAAAGATCTTGGTGGCTGTGCAGATCAGGGAATGGAGTTTATGAAGTCTTTCTTTGTGGTTCTAGCAGTTATGCTTCTTCAATGTCATTTTTTTGTTTTTTATGTGTTCTAGGTGTTTCAGAATAGTGCTACCATTCTGTGTTTTTCTTTTGTCTTCTGACTTACTTCGTTTAACATAACATGATCTAGGTCCATCCACGTTGCTGCAAAGTCTGTGATTGTATCATTTCTAACTGCCATGTAATATTCCATTGTATATATGTACCACATCTTAATGATCCATTCATCTGTTGTTGGACATCGAGGTTGGTTCCAAGATTTGGCTATTATACTGAGTGCTGCAATAAATAGTGGGGTGCATATGTATTTTGGAATGAATGTCCTTCCATCTTGGGGATATATGCCTAGGAGAGCAATTGCTGGGTCAAATGGCAGCTCAATTCTAAGTTCTTTGAGCACTCTCCAGACTTTTCTCCATAGATGTTGGACCAAGGGGCATTCCCACCAGCAATGAATGAGAGTTCCTTTCATACCACATCCTCTCCAACAAAGGTTGTTCCCATTATTTTTGATGTGAGCCAACCTCACTGGTGTGAGGTGGTATCTCATTGTTGTCTTGATTTGGATCTCCCTGATGATGAGCGAAGGTGAGCATGTTTTCATGTGTTTGTTGGCCATCCTTCTCTCTTCCTCAGAGAAATGTCTATTCATTTCGTCTCCCCATTTTTTTATGGCTTCGTTTGGTTTTGAAGGGCTCAGGTTTCTGAGCGCTTTGTATGTTCTAGATATCAGCCCTTTATCTGATATATCAAGTGAAAAGATTTTTTCCCATTCTGTTAGCTGTCTTCTTGCATTAAGTAGGGTTTCTTTTGCCATGCAGAAGCTTTTTAGTTTGATATAGTCCCATTTGTTTATAGTTGATGCTAACGTTTTTGCCATTGGTGCTCCATTCTCAAAGACCCTTTTGATATAAAGGTCTTCGAGTGTTCTGCCTATTTTATTCTCGATAAACTTTATAGATTCAGGTCTGATTTCCAGATCTTTGATCCATTTTGAGTTGACTTTTGTATAAGGAGTGAGATATGGGTCGATTTTCACTTTCGTGCATATGAGTTTCCAGTTGTACCAACACCATTTGTTGAATAGGCTTTCTTTGTTCCATTTCATATTCTTGCCTCTTTTATCAAATATTAGATTTCACTTGTTAACCTGGTCACTTAAATGCATGTTACTGTGGCTGCTTTTATTTTATAAGAAGATTATTTAAATATTTCACTGAATAAAAATAATTATTTAAATAGACAGTACTTATTAACATAATATAAATTTAATTATGTCAGAGATTTAATTTTTAATATTTTATGATCTCTAAAAATCGAAACTGTGTGTCTATCTTTTGATATTATTAAAAATAATATGTGTGCTCACTTCAGCAATACATATACTAAACTTGGAACAATACAGATAAGATTAGCATCTTTGCAATGTAAGGATGACATGCATATTCATGAAGAATTCCATATTTTTTTAAAAATTAGCAAAGTGGTAGGCTACAAAATTAACACACAAAAAATAAATGACCTGCTTATACACCAATAATGATAGAAAAGAAGTAGACAATAAGAAAACAACTCCATTCACATTAGTGTCTCACAAACTCAAATATCTTAGAGTCAACTTAACTAAAACCATGAAGGACCTTATAAAGAAAACTACAAAACCTTACTTCAGGAAATAAAAGAGGACACAAAAAATGGAGACACATACCGTGCTCATGGATTGGCAGGATTAACATAATTAAAATGGCAATACTCCCCAAAGCATTGTACAGATTTAATGCAATTCCTCTAAGGATACTCATGACATTCTTCAAAGAAGTAGATCAAACACTCCTTAAATTCATTTTGAACAATAGACACTCAGGAATAACTAGAGCAACCCTTGGTAAAATAATATGGGAGACATCACTTTCCCAAAATTTAAATTATATTACAAAGCAGTAGTCATGAAAACAGCTTCTGGTCATTAAAACATTATAAATAGTCATTAAAACCGGTACTAAAATAAAGACAGAACCTCAGATCAGAGGAATAGACTTGAGTATTCGAGAATGTGTCCCAGATATATAATCAATTAATCTTTGATAAAGGGGTAAGAAATGCAAAATAGACCAAGGAAAGTCTCTTCAACAAGTGGTGTTGGAGCAACTAGTCAGCCGCTTGCAAAAGAGCAAACTCAGATCTCCATCTAACACCATGCACAAAGGTCATATCCAAATGGATTAAAGACCTGGATATCAGACCCGAAACCGCAAAGTATATTGAACAACACATAGGTAAAACACTCCATGACACTAAGACAAAAGGCATCTTCAAGGCTGAAGCAGAACTCTCCATACAAGTGGAAACAGAGATAAACAGATGGGACTATATTAAGCTACAAAGCTTCTGCACCTCAAAGAAAATAGCGCCTAGGAAACAAAAGCCACCCACATATTGGAAGAAACTATTTATCCACTATCCATCAGAAAAGGGCCTAATATCTAAGATATACAAGTTACTGACAGAATTTATAAAAATAAAAAATCAAAAAAATGGGGAGAAGAAATGGACAATTTCTCAAAGAAGAAATACAAATGGCAAAAAGGAACATGAAAAAATGGTCCATATCACTAATTAACAAGGAGATGCAAATCAAAACAACAATGAGGTACCATCTCACATCATAGAGTTTGGCACATGCCACAAAGAATGATAACACTAAGTGCTGGCGGGGATGTGGAGAGAAAGGAACTCTCGTTCAATGCTGGTTGAAATGCCGTCTAGTCCATCACTTATGGAAAACAATATGGAGATTCCTCAAAAAACTGGAAATTGAGCTCCCATACAATTCAGCTATACCACTCCTAGGGATATACCCTAGGGCCTAGGGACATAAAAATGAAATACAAAAATACCTTCCTCGATCCTATATTCATCACAGCACTATTTATAATAACCAGACACTGGAAATAACCAAGATGCCCCTCAACAGAGGAATGGCAGAAGAAACTGGTACATATACACGATGGAATGTTATGCAGCTGTCAGGAGAGATGAAGTCATGAAATTTTCCTAAACAGGGATGAACATGGAAATTATTATGCTGAGTGAAATAAGACAGAGGGAGAGAGAAACACTCAGAATAGTCTCACTTATCTATGGGTTTTAAGAAAAATAAAAGACATTATTGTAATAATGCCCAGAGATAAGGGCCAGAAGCCTGGCTTAAGACATGAAGCTCACCTCAAGGAGGGGAGACTGCAGTTAGAACACTAACAACTTCCATGACAATGTTAAAGAGTGAGAAAAGTAGAATGCCTGTCTTGAATACAGACAAGGGTTGTGTTCGGAGGGATATGGGGAGCATTATTGGTGGGAATGTTGTACTGGTGAAGGGGGGTGGTCTTTTTGTGACTAAAACCAAACTTCAGTCGTGTTTGTAATCACAGTGTTTAAATAAAAATAAAAAAGGAAAATAATATGATACCTAAAGAATGACAATAAAATATTTCTCAATTACATTTGTTATCATATTCCTTAGTTGACATAACTAATTTTTCTACATTTATCATATTTATTTCGAAGAATAGTATATTTTGCATTTTTGGGGGGGAGGTTTTTGGGACAGACCTGGCAGCACTCAGGGCTTATGCCTGGCTCTGCTCTCAGAAATCGCTCCTAGCAGGCTTAGGGGACAATATAGGATGCCGGGATTCAAACAACTGTCCTTCTGCATGCAAGGCAAATGCCCTACCTCTATACTATCTCTCTAGCCCCATATTTTGCATATTTTAATTTAAGAAAAATATAGGGATAGCTTGTGGAAGAAAGACAAATTGTACTAACATAAAATCATGTTATAAAGTTTAAGGAAACAAAAATTTACTTGAGGAGAGCCTATTGCAAAAGGCCATATGTGAGATTTGATATTCACAGAAAAAAATTTTCTAGAATTTGTTATCAGACTAAAGAAGGGCCAGAGAGATGGACTGAGGTTAGATTCCCTGGCATTCCATATGGTCCCCCAAGCCAGGACCAATTTCTTTAATTTTTATTAGTTCGAAAAAATTATTGAAGAATTTAAGAACAGAGACCATAATCCATCCACCCTGTGCTTTGATATGCTTCTAGAAGCATCTTAATTCCCCTCTCCTCTTCTTCTTTCCTAAGGGACTAGATACATATCACGTATAATTCTAAGCCTCATTTGCAGACCTGGGTTTGATACCCTGCATCTGCTATGGTCTCCTGTGCCTGCTAGGCATACTTTCTGAGCACAAAACCAGAAGTAACTCCTGACTACCACTCAGCGTGACTCAAAACCTCTCCCCCACCCAAAAAAATATAAAAAAGAAATGAATAAAATAGAAAATGAAAGAAAGAATTTCTTTAGATTAGAGATAATAAAGTGGGTAGAGCATTTGTCTTACATATGGCATATGATCTGAGACTCAGTGATCCCTGAACATAGAGCAAAGAGTAAGCCTTGAACTAGTCAGGTGTGGCCCCTCATTGAACAAAAAGCAAAATAGCACTGTTAAAAAAATTTAGTGTGAATATTTATTTTTAGCACTTGGAACACAGTGAATGCTTTAATTTTAAAGAAGCATTATAGTAAGAATTACAAGAAAGAATGGGATGAACTGTAAATGAGGCTGTCATTGCTAACTTGTATCAATAAAGAAAATGCCATAGGGCATTATTCAACTAATCAGAGATAACATGAATGTCCTCATTCTGCCAGAAAATATGTGCAAAAATGACCTCTGCTTTTTCAAAAGCAGTAGGCTACAACAACTTGGCCATTATTTATGAACAGATAAAGAGAATTGACAATATTATTGTGTCTGTCTAGATACTACATAGATTCAGTCTTTACATATATTGTATTCTGAATGAAAACATGATAACGTTATCATTTTTACTATGTATTAGTTTTCACTAATAGCTTTTTATTAGACTGCAAGAAAATAGAGTAAAGTAAACTTAAGTATTTCAAATAATATTTAAGAAATATTGAATTTTATATAATTACAAAGACTTAGAATGTCACAACCACATAAATAGCATAATTTAATACCATATTTGGAGATTATGAAAAGCATCATACAGTTAATAGTAAACCTATTGCTGCTTTACATAGTTGTTGTATATTATTAAAGAATAAAAATCAATGTAATTAATTTACATTATGTTAAATACTATTTAAATTCACAGTCTATTATAATATTACATTGCTTAAGGAGTATTTCTCAAATCTTTTTCAAAAGTGGTTTCTTCTGACCTGTGTTGTTCTTGTGCACTTGCTGTCTTAGTGGTTGACCCTTGTATCGTTCTACAGCATCTATTAATGAGCTTTTTTTTTTTCATTTTTAACACCCTTAGAAATTTCTTGGAACCTTGTGATCCCTTTCTTGAGGAACAGTGGCTTAATATTTGCTTTATTGAAAATTAACATTTATTTTTAAAAGTTCCATTATATTGTAAATGTTTCTATTTTCCCTGATTTATTCATTCTATTCTTAGTTATCAATTATTTCTTCTCATATAGCTTAAAGGTTAATGTTATTTTAGTTTACAAAGATTATGCTATGCATATTTACACACAACACACTCAGCTATAAAATAATTCCTCAGCTATAAAAATGAATCCCTGCTATATTTACAACAGTATGGACTTAAAGAATTCATGAAATATACTATAATTAATAAGCTTTTAAAATAAGTAAGTAGTTTTGTAAATATTTATCAAAATACTCTATATTAGGTTTATGAAAACGGTACTATTTTTTAACATTTAAAGATAAGAAAAATGTAAAGAAGATATTATACATTATAATTCCCCTATTAATATCTGAGATGTGGGACTGAGGCACTCAAACAATAATGAATGGAAACATACAATATGGCAGAATATGTGAATTGAGAGATTATATACATGGATCCTTTTTATTAACTTTAAATCATGGTGTAAATCAATTAAATCACAGTAAATTAATAAATCATGGTGCCTCAAAATATTTTACAACTATTACAATAAATATATTAATGGATAAAATAAAAAGAAAGTTATAGCTCACTAAATTTTCTTATATTTCTTTTTTATATAAAACAAATGAATTTTGAATTTATAGAGCCAATAAAATACTATCTTCTTTAAGATAAAAAAAAAAGAAATTATCTTGAGAGATTCTAGCACAAACAAACTCCAAGTATCCCAATTTTGTGGTCAATATCTCTGGCAGGCATGTCTGGCAAGTCTTGTCCTCTTTTCCCTGAGCCTCTGTACTTTTTTTTTCCCTTTATTTAAACAATTTGTGGCAGGCACATGAAAAAAAAAAAACCACCTTGATTACACATATGATTGTAGTTCGGTTTCAGTAATGCAAAGAACACTTCTAAAAGTCTCAGCAGTCACTCCCAGGATCAGAACTATCTGCTGCGAAGTCTGTGCAAGCAGTCATTGCCAGAGACTCATGGAACTCTCGAAAAACAGATGAATGGCTAAAGAAACTGTGGTACATATACACAATGGAATATTATGCAGCTGCCAGGAGAGATGAAGTCATGAAATTTTCCTATACATGGATGTACAGTGAATCTATTATGCTGAGTGAAATAAGTCAGAGAGAGAGAAAGACACAAAATGGTCTTACTCATTTATGGGTTTTAAGAAAAATGAAAGACATTCTTGCAATAATAATTTTCAGACACAAAAGATAGGACGGCTGGAAGTTACAGCCCACCTCATGAAGCTCACCACAAACAGGGATGATTTTAGTTAGAGAAATGAATACATTGTGAACTATCCTAACAATGAAAATGTATGAGGGAAATAGAAAGTCTGTCTAGAGTACAGGTGGGGGTAGGGTGGGGAGGAGGGAGATTTGGGACATTGGAGATGGGAATGTTGCACTGGTGATGGGTGGTGTTATTTACATTGCTGAAACCTAAACACAATCATGTATGTAATCAAGTTGTTTAAATAAAATATATATAAAAAAAAGATGAACTAGCAGGAAAATCTCACTGCCCTTCAGCTAATGGCACTGGGAGTTTTTGGAGGACCTCACAGAGCATGGCTATCAGGATATGAGCTCAGCAGTCAGCTCCAAAGTTGTGGAATGTATGGCTGCTCACATGGTCACACTACACCTCTTTAAGTTTAATAGTGACTTCCTAAATAAGAGCACACCAAAATAGATGTGAAATTTTCATAGATGCTTTATAAACTCAACAAACAACACTAACAACAAAATGCTCAACTAACAATATATAAATTAGTAGACTGTCAGACAACGTAAGTTCCCATTGGAAGATAGGACAACTTTTACAAATTTTCCTTTAATAAGCATTTTTGTTGTTAATTCCATTACCATTTAGTTGTCCCAAGCAATAGTAAGTAAATTATTCATACCTGCCAAGGGGCATGCTTCAGGGAGTTTGGTAAAATTGAATGCCAGAAATAACTATTGTGAACAACCATGTATAAACCAAAGTGTCTACAAATAAAGAAATTTAATTAAGATGTAAGATTTTTAGCAAAGTGTCTGTCCATTTCTTTCCCCCATTTTTTGATAGGATTAGATGTATTTTTCTTGTAAAGTTCTGTCAGTGCCTGTATATTTTGGATATTAGCCCTTTATCTAATGGGTATTGGGTGAATAGTTTCTCCCACCAGTGGGGGGCTCTGTATCCTGGGCACTATTTCTTTTGAGGTGAAGAAGCTTCTCAGCTTAATGAATTCCCATCTGCTTATCTCTGCTTCCACTTGTTTGGAAAGTGCAGTTTCCTCCTTGAAGATGCCTGTAGTCTCAATATCATGGAGTGTTTTACCTTCTTGTTCTATTTACCTTATGGTATCAGGTCTGATATCAAGATCTTTAATCCATTTGGATTTTACCTTTGTACATGATGTTAACTGGGGGTCTATGTTCGCTTTTTTGCAAGTGGCTAACCAGTTCTGCCAGCACCACTTGTTGAAGAGGTTTTCTCTGCTCCACTTAGGATTTATTGCTCCCTTGACAAATATTAGGTGATTGTATGTCTGGGTAACATTGCCTGAGAACTCAAGCCTATTCTACTGATCTGAGGATCTGTCTTTATTCCAATACAATGCTGTTTTGATAACTACTGCTTTGTAGTACAATTTAAAGTTGGGAAAAGTAATGCCTCCCATACTCCTTTTCCCTAGGAGTGCTTTAGCTATTCAAGGGTGTTTATTGTTCCAGAAGAACTTCATAAGTGTTTGATCCACTTCTTTGAAGAATGTCATGGGTATTGCATTAAATCTGTACAATGCTTTGGGGAGTATTGCCATTTTAATTATGTTAATCCTGCCAATCCATGAGCAAGGTATGTGTTTCCATTTCCGTATGTCCTCTCTTATTACTTGGAGCAGGGTTTTATAGTTTTTTTTGTATAGGTCCTTCACGTCTTTCATCAAGTTGACTCCAAGATAGTTTGTGTGGAACTAATGTGAATGGGATTGCCTTCTTCACGTCTATCTCTTTTCTATCATTATTGATGTATAAAAAGGCCATTGATTTTTGTGTGTTAATTTTGTAGCCTGCCACCTTGCTATACGAGTCTATTGTTTCTAGAAGCTTTTTGGTAGAGTCTTTAGGATATTCTAAGTAGAGTATCATGTCATCTGCAAACAGTGAGAGCTTGACTTCTTCCTTTCCTATCTGAATTCCCTTGATATCTTTTTCTTGCCCAATCGCTATAGCTAGCACTTCCAGTACTATGTTGAACGGGAGTTGTGAGAGCGGACAGCCTTGTCTTGTACCAGAATTTAGAGGAAAGACTTTTAGTTTTTCTCCATTGAGGTTAATATTTGCCATTGGCTTGTGGTAGATGGCTTCAACTAGATTGAGAAAGGTTCCTTTCATTCCCATGTTGCTGAGAGTTTTGATCAAGAATGGGTGTTGGACCTTATCAAATGCTTTCTCTGCCTCTACTGATATGATCATGTGATTTTTATTATTCTTGTTGTTGATTTTGTGTATGATGTTGATATATTTATGGATGTTAAACCATTCTTGCATTCCTGGGATGAAACCTACTTGGTTGTAGTGTATGATCTTCTTGATGATGCATTGGATTCTATTTGCCAGGATTTTATTGAAGATCTTTGCATCTGCATTCATCAGGGATATACAAATGGCCAAATAGCACATGAAAAAATGCTCCTCATCACTGATCATCAGGGAGATGCAAATGAAAACAATGATGAGATACCATCTCACACCACAGAGATTGGCACACATCACAAAGAATGAGAACAATCGGTGCTGGTGGGGATGTGGAGAAAAAGGAACTCTTATCCACTGCTGATGGGAATGCTGTCTCGTCCAACCTCTATGGAAAACGATATGGAGATTCCTCCAAAAACTAGAAATTGAGCACCCATACAATCAAGATATACCACTCCTAGAAATATACCCTAGGAACACATGAATACAATACAAAAATCCCTTCCTTATACCTATGTTTATTGCAGCACTAATCACAATAACCAGGCTCTGGAAACAACCAAGATGCCCTTCAACAGACGAATGGCTAAAGAAACTGTGGTACACATACACAATTGAATATTATGCAGCCATCAGGAGAGATGATGTCATGAATTTTTCCTATACATGAATGTACATGTTGAATGAAATAAGTCAGAGGGAGAGAGCCAAGCCAGGAGTGATTTCTGAGTTCAGAGCCAGGAGTAACCCCTGAAAGTCACTGGGTGTGGCCCAAACCCCCCCAAAAATCATTCATAGTGTTGATAATGATTGTTCTGCAATATTTACTTGAAGATTCAAATAAAAATATTAAATCCTAAATCTTATTAATTCCCAGGTATATTTTTATAATAATAATTTTTGCTATTTTTGTTTTAATTATATTTTAGCTGGGTCAGCTGCATTTAAGGAAAATGCCCCACCTTTGAACTATCGCTCCGGCCCCAGGGTTGTAATATTTTCATCTAGATTCTGCATTTCTAGCTTTTGAAACTTCTAACTTGAAACATTATCATGATTAATAGTTTATTAAAATGATCAATATTAGGGGCTAGAGCGGTGGTGTGGTGCATAAGGCATCTGCCTTGTGCGAAAGCCTAGACACACCCAGGTTCAATCCCCCCAGCGTTCCATATGGTTCCCCAAGCCAGGAGTGATTTCTGAGCGAACAGCCAGGAGTAACCCCTGAGTATCACCTGGTGTGGCCTAAAACAAAATAAAACAAAATTATCAATATTAGATATTGTGTTATTTGGATAATTAATGTCTAAAATAGTTGAATAATAAGTAGTAATTATTACTATCACAATATTTATGTATATTTTGAAAAAATGTTTAAATGTTTTTCAAGTACTTAAAATAAAGTTCTAAGTTTTTCCATTATTTTAATCAAATCTATTTATTTTTTAAGTAAATATCCTCTTTGTTCAAGAATCTATATTATATTTGAACCATTTTTACTTGTTGGAATTTTTGTTTTTGTTTTCATTTTTTATTTTAGACTATACTATAGGCAGTGCCTGAGATTAAACCCAGCAATTTTTTGAAATGTGTAGTGAGAAAAGGCTAGTAGAGTACTGAAGTGTTTGCTAGAGAAAAGTCTGTACTATTTAGAAAGGAATTTAAAATATTATGCTGGAAAGATTTCAGAGAGTGTAAGAACCACATTTCTGAGATGCTCCCACATTTCTAGAGCATATATAGACAATAAGAATTATTAGAAATAAAAATGTTTAGGGAGATTCTTATTTAAGTCTTATATAGGATAAGAAAGAGCACACTATTTTAAAAGAAACAAAATCAAGGTTGGAGCAGTGACGCAAGCAGTAAGGTATCTGTCTTGTGGGCTATCCTAGTTCTGACCATGGTTTGATGCCCGGGCCTCCCATATGATCCCCCAAGCCAGGAGCGATTTTGAGCACGCACATAGCCAGGAGTAACCCCTTAGTGTCACCAGTGTGCCCCCCCCAAAGAAAAAAAAGAAAAGAAACAAAATCAGTCCTCAACTCCTAAGAAGCAGAAACAGAATATTCTCCCTAGCACAGCCACATGCCAACCAGACCCCAAAGTGAAAAGATAGACCCTCAACATGAAAAGAAACCTACAGTCTGCTGCTACTGATTTGCTCTTGGTGGCCCCTCTTCCTTCACCTCCATTCACAGTGGACTTTTGCTTGCTACCAGATTTGGTTCCTGAGAAATAGCCTGCTTGAATTTTAATTTGTGAGACACTTTTTTTTTTTTTTTTTAGCAAAAATAGGAAAGTATATTAGGTAAAAATACCATATGGGACTATGGGCACCCATCTTCTCTAGACTCCACAAAACCAAATCACAGGTTGAAGCTCAGAACAAAACCAGACGAAAGAGACTGTGTGTGCAGCCTGACATCCTTACCCAGAATAGCACCAGCAATACAATATGACACCATACATTTTTGTATGGGCACAGTAAAATAAGGGGAAACCATAGACACAGAAACAAGGTCTTATCTTCTAGGGATAAGAACTCACTTTTTATAGCAGAAGAATGCCTCCCATCCTGAACATGTGTCATGTGGATACAATCAGTCCCCAGGAGATTGGACAGTGTTAGTCCAATCCAAAACCCCAGATCCCTGACATAGAAATGATACAGCTCCGGGCAACACCACCAGGAACTAAGCTCCATTAGGAGATTTATAACACTACTGTGGCACTAACTTGTGCCAGTTTTGATATGACAACGAGGAAAGGAAAACTTGACCTAAGACCAGGCTGTCCTATCACATCACCTAACACTAAATGGAAATCAGGAGAGATATCGTCCTTTGAACTGTGAAAAATAAGAGCACCAACAACAGAAAACTGACTTTGACAACTGTGACTGAACAGAGCCTGCGTAGGGACTAATAAGGAAAACCCTACCCTAGGCTGTAGCCCAGGACACATAAACAACAACAACAACAACAAGATGTCTTATTGCAGAGGTCCAACTTGGACAACAGAGACTGAGCAGAACCTTTGGATCCATCATATTCTAGGCTTAGGCTTAGTGACTGAACGAAAACAGAGAGCAAGTGTTACAGAAGACTACAACGACGATGGATAGGAACCTCTAGAACCTAGAGACTCTATTCTAGACCCTGACCTATAACCTGCGCAAATACCAAAATCCCAAGCTACAGTGACTTGATTTTCTCACACATACCGGGAGGAAACTTTCCTGGCATCACAAAAAAGCCTTTCGGGATGGGGTAATGAGTATATATGGAGCCAGGGTTGATCCCATGATGGTATGCTTCAAGGATCGAGAAACCCTGAATCTCTTAGGCCACGGGAATTCCCTTTTTTCCCCAATGCTTACTGTGCCTATGCAAAAAAAAAAAAAAAAAAAAAAAAAAAAAAGTGGGGGGAACGCCAAACCCTACCACTCCAGCACCTATACTTTTTCTTGTTTTGTTTTGATTTGTTAGTTTTTTACTTTATTTTACTTCTCTTTTTTCTTCCACTTTTCTCATTCTTTTTCACTCCTTTGGTTATTTAGAAATTTATTTTTATTTTTATTTGTCGGGTCCATTTTTTCTTTTTTCTTCCATTTTTCTTTTCTTTTTATCTCTCTCTTCTTTCTTTCTTTTTTTTTTGGTAGTTGTCACCAAATTTTTTTCTCCCCTTTTTCTTATCCTTTTTATCTCCAATGACGGTGGAATAGATGCTCAATCGATAACAAGCTGTAAAGTGGAGACCAGTTGCACTAGCATACTGGGGGATAGAGGAGGAGGGAGATATGGGATGCATACTGGGAACAGGGGCAGAGGGAGGACAGCACTTGTGGTGGGAATGCCCCTCATTCATTGTCACTATGTACCATAAATGATGCAGTTAAATATTTGTAATTCACTTTGGTCACAATAAAAATAAAAAAACATTATAATAATAATATTATATAAAATATAATAAAATGAAAGATACTGTTATACCCTATATCTTAAAATTGCCAACCTAATAATTGGCCTATAATTTTGCTTTGATATGTATGGCAATGGGTTTATATTTACAGGTACATGCATATACAGAAATTAAGTTACTTTTTGTTTATCATTTTGTTTATCATTCATTGTTTATCATAAGTATCTTTACTTATGTAATAATAACACTTTTAAATGTCCAACAAATATTCATAGAATGTTAATGACTGCATATGAGCCTTTTAGTTTTCCAAAACTGCCTTTGAGGAATGTCTTTGTAATAAACCCATTGTGCTCTTCCATAAAAAATTAAAAAAAACTAAAGGTAATCTGAAGGGCACTATGACTAGAAGAAACTTATATGAAATATTTTATTCTTATAAATGAACTGGACAATTTTTTTTGTTAGGTGTTTTCTTTTTGGGTAATTGTCTTTCTAATCTTCTTTTCTATCATGTCTATTTTTTTTCTTTTTCTTTTCTGTTTGTTTTTGGGCCACACCCAGTGACGCTGAGGGGTTACTCCTGGCTATGTATTCAGAAATGGTTCCTGGCGTGGAGGACCAAATGGGACACCAGGGGATTTAACCGTGGTCCGTCCTAGGTCAGCCATGTGCAAGGCAAAAGCCCTATCGCTGTGCCACTACTATGGCTCCAATCATGACTACCTTAATGAGCGAGAGTAAAATGCCTGTCTCAATACAGGCAAGTGTTGGGAAGAGGGGGGCATTGGTGGTGGGAATTTTGTACTGATGAAGGGGGTATTCTGTTTATGACTGAAACCCAACTAAAATCATGTTTGTAATCATGGTGCTTAAATATTTTATATAAAAAAATAAAATAAATAATACTATACTAAAAATACCAGAAAAACAAAACTAGAAATTACTGCCAAATTATCAATAATCCAGATGACCCACCTCCCCACTGAAACTTGTGGTAACAATAACTTCACAAAGCTTTCAGAGATTCTTCCACCACCCTAAAGACACCACCCTTGACTTCTTAATCCTATTTAATTTCAAGTGTAGGGTAAGAAAAAAACCAGGGGACTGAAGGACAGAGAATAGAACCAAAAATAATTTTATGTGCTATCCAATTTCCAAGCCACATACAGAAATTAGTCTCATTTCATTCTTAAAATTCTTTTCATTAAATATACACAGATATATTTTCTGTTTTTTTTGAGAATTCATGTTTCCATATTGAAGCTATGTTTAAATCAGTTAAACTTATTTAATTCGATATAAATGCTTACAATACTTTAGAAATGTAATTCCATATGCATTACTATATTTGAAAATGAAAATATGTTCAAAAGTTAACATGTAACATAATATTGCAATTTCCTTGAGAAAAATTATCACATTAAAAAGACTTTTCAGTATAAAGTTATAAAAGCTTTAAATGTTCTTTAAATGATGTGTTTACTGTAAACACTTTATTAAGAATACATTTATTTCTAAATAAAAACAAAGCTTTATAAATACATGTATATTTCAAAGTCACTGTTTCTATAATTGGTTTTCATGTATTATATTTCACACAAAGACATGGCCCTAGATTAGTTGCTCAGGGGATTAAATTTACTCTTTCGCAAACTAGAATTTAAACAAAAGCAGGTGTTGCTTCTTAATGGAACACTATGAACCTATTTCTGAAATGAGTTTTACAGACACATAAATCTAATTTTTTTCAATTCTCATCCTGCAGCCTCTGAAACCTGCTAATAAAACCTTCATGAGAACCAGAAATTTTAAATTGGATCTTTATTGAGGACCTTTGAAAATTTAGACTATAAAAAAGACAGTTTTAAATTCCATGTCATTTCTATTTCAGTATTGGGGTCACATTAACATTTGATTATCGATGAGAGAATCTTCACTATACCAGATAATGATTAATTTTATTAGCAATCCTTGAAGTAAGAGATGAAATAGCATGGAAATTTCTTATTCAGCAACTTAAATTGATAAGTACAGATGCAGCAGAATTTTCAAATGATCTGAAGTATGTATTTATAGATTTAACTGTTCTTTCCAAGAACATATTAGCATTATTCTATCACTAATTTTGTATCATAATTATAAATTATAAAGCATTTATTAATGAAGTTATTATGTTACCATTATAAATCCTGGCAATTAACCTATATTAGTACTTAGATTTTTTACTTCTAACTGTGTTATGAAAGTAGAATGAGGGCTAAAGACTAAACATCACCAATTTTTTAGTATATGAAAATGAGTCAGGGAAAAAATATGTGATATAAAGTAATGTAGTGAGAAATACAAAGTACCTTCACAAAGAAAAATAATTGCAAAGTCTGGTGAAGACATTATGTCAAAAAGATTTTTTTCCTGTGTGGGCATTTTTTGATGTGTCAGTTATAGTTTTAGTTAGCAGGAATAAGGTTTGGTTAGAAATATTCAGCAAAAGGAGTTATTTGCATGAGAACCAAAGTGGAAGAAATACTGGGTCTCATAAACCAAAATCCTTATTTTTTTTTGACATAGTCATCAATTCCCTCGGGAAGTGTTGTTTATCACCAAGATCTATGGAAAGTCAGAACACAATAAGTAGAAGAAAGAAAATTGGGTTTGGAAAAAAAGATCATCGGGAATATTTTTGCCTTCCATACAGTAGGTTTACTGTACAAGTATATGTGTCTGTGTTTATATTACCTAAGTATTATATATATATATATATTCACTTATAGAGCATATGATCTATGTACTCAGATGTCCTGAACCATCATTCAGTCTTGATGAGACTGACATTTGATTCAGTATCTATGAATACCTGTCAAAAAAAGTAAAGATAAAGTATATTAGGTAGCAATTCCACTTAATATCTTACTCAAGAGCATGAAAATATTAATTCAAAACCATGTATATACACCTATACTCATTGTTTATCATTTATAATAGGGAAAGACAAATTCTTCATGTTCCCACATCTTCCATAAAGAATCCATGAAGCTGGATAAATTATACAAACAAGTAATTCCTAACTCACACAATACAGCTGCAATAATTATGAATTATAAAGAACAAATAAATTAATTGTAAAGTACAAGAATTGGAGGGGCCAGAGCAGTGGCACAAACAGTAAGGTATCAACCTTGCCAGAGCTAGCCTAGGATGAACCGCGGTTTCCCTGGCATCCAATATGGTTCCCCAAGCCAGGAGCGATTTCTCAGCGCATAGCCAGGAGTGACCCCTAAGAGTCACCGGTGTGACCCCCCCAAAAAAGTACAAAAATTGAAATGGAAATGAACAGAATTTCCAAAGAAAAAATATTTGGACTCCAGAAAGATTAATTGTGAGAATGGTTTGGGGAGGTAATGATCTTGTTAGATCTGTTTTAACGACAGTGGTAGAGAGTTTTGAATTTATTGTTGGTAGTGGAAGTACAACTGTGTATATATAGGTAACTGTTTATACCTAAAGTATAAAAGTTAAAACTTACAATTAATTTATTTAAATAATAAAAATGTAAACTTTGAAAAAGTCACAATAAATTATCATTTCACATATATCAGAATGTCTATTATTAAAAATAAAAAAGAAGGACATATTTTGGAAGTAAAAATATGCCTTATGTCCAATTGATGGGAATAAATATTAATTTAATTACTATTAAGAATATACATTATAGAGAGTCTTCAAAATATTAAAAATAGGCCTAAGCAGACAAACGCTATTTCCATGTTTGCACCTGGTCAGCTCCATAGACACACTCTGTTCTCAGAAAAGATAGAAACCAAGTCCTGAAATTATGGGTACACCAGACACACATATGAAAGCTGGCTATCTTGAGGGAATAGGGTGTGCCAATTCTCCACCATGCTAATGTCATACCTGCTCTACACATCACCCATAATCAACATTTACAAATGGCCCTGCTTCACCACTAATTTATGCTCTCGGCAGAAACACCGATCTAACCAAAACCCTGGGTTGTGGGTATTTGAGCTGAAATCACCAGGACTATTTTGGAGTCTGAGCATCCCTCCCCCCCTGCATTTTTTGGTACATCCAGAAGCCCTGGCAGACAATACCATTCACCACATAAACCACAGCATGAGGAACAGTGCTTAGAATTCCTGGTCAACTACATTATTTTTTAATACCGTCATTCTTGTAGAAACAGTTTAGATGCCAAAATGTATCTAAAGCCACCTACTAATATTCAGGAATAAATGAAGTAATAGAATAGATATCTAGCCACAAGAACTTAAAAACCTTCTGACAATGACTTAACGACCTCTTGGGAGATAGAATAATTTTCTGTAAGTAGCTTGGTCATTGTATTTCTCTTGTTTCATTCTTTTTTTTTTTTTGAAATAACTTCCTGTTGCACATGAAAAAATGCATTACACTCAACTATATTGACTATATAACACATACTCTTTAAATAGAGTATATTATAAAGATAGCACAGCAGTAGAGCATTTGCCTTTCACAGGCCAGCCTGGGACAGACCCAGATAAGATCCCCAGCATCCATATGGTCCCCCATGCCTGCCAGTAGAGATTTCTGAGCACAGAGCCAGGAGTAACCCCTGAGAACTGCTGGGTGTGGGCCCAAAACAAAAAACAATAGGTCTAAGCAATAAAAAGTGCTATTTCTAAATATTTCTTTAAGAAAATTCATTCAAAATATTTATCTACCCTATGTATTTTTCAATATTATTTATAATAGTTAACAAGGAAGCAACTTAAACCTGTTCAGTGATGAATAAATATGTGTAGAGAAATTAATATAAACATAATAATACATACTATTTGATTATTTAGTCAAAAAATAAAATTTTAGGTCAGAGAGTTATTAAAGGGACTTAATTACTTAGTATTCTCTGGAACCCCATTTGGGAAGACTCCAAAGCACTGCAGTGGTGATCTTACAATAAGTATCCCAGTCCCTGGAGCATTTTTCGGCACTGGATCTTTGAGCACTCACACTAAATCATAGAACCATCATCCAAATTCTTTTGGGAAAACTATCATGTTTGAGAAACACTATCATGTTGGGAAATATATCAGGAGCACTGATTGGGAGTAGCACCACCCCATAGCTTAAAGAACAAACTCTTGCCATTTGCAACACTACAGATGAACACTAAGGAAGTCTTTCTAATGAAGTTAGACAAGACTATAGATAAATACCATATAATCCTGCTTCTAGGAAGAAATAATAATAATTAAAAAGACATAGCCAACTGTGAAAGACACTTCCAGATACAGAAAGCTGATTAAGGATGACCAAAGATGGGTTCCTCTGGCAGAACAAAAATTGAAGTGACTTACAAAGCACATACTGTAATCTATAAAATTACTAACATTGTGGGCATGTAATACATAATATAGTGATTATAATTGATAACTATGTTTGTGCTTAAAAGTTGTGAAGAGAAGATATTAAAATATTTTATCATAAAGACACATCTGTCACAACATTATGATAACTGTTAGTTACATTGATAACTGCAATATAATTAAGACATTGGGACATCCTGATAGTGAGCTCTGCAGGGAGAGTGCTTGGCATCTGAACACATACTGCACCTGTTTCTGTGAATAAGAGTATAAGAACATGATTATAGGTCTCTACGGTGCACAGTTGATTGTACACCTGTTCAGTCTAAGTAGCCATATTAATTGATGCAGACTTCTTTGAAGTATATGTTTCTCCTGTTCCACTGAGTTTGTTTCCTTCTTGCACCTCCAGTGATCGAGATATCTATTTGGCCATTGTATTTTGTCATGTATTCTAAATATCACATATAAGTGATATCATTCTGTATTTATCTTTCTTCTTCTGGCTTACCTCTCTTAATATTACCTATATCCATCCATGTTGCTGCAAATTGCATGATTGTATCATTTCTTAAGGCTATGTAGTATTCCACTGTGTATATTTACCGCATCTTATCCACTCGTCTGTTGAAGGGCATTTAGGTTGATTCCAAGTCTTACTGTACTGAGTGCTGCAATGAAAAGTGGTGTGCATACGTTTTTTTTTTTTGGATTAATGTATTTCTGTCCTGGAAGTATATACCCTAGAGAGAAATTGCTAGGTCATATGGTAGCTCAATTCTGAGTTTACTGAGAGCCCTCCACACTGTTTTCCATAGGGGTTGGATTAGGCAGCATTCTCACCAACAGTGAAGAAGAATGTTGAGTGGAAATAAAAATGATCAGACCTGAATACCAAACCTAAAGTCAATTACAACAGAATCTACAACAATCTATATACAAAGGGGACCTCTTACACTAGCGTCTAGGAAGCAAAGAGGAGAGGCATGGGATGCATGCTGGGAACAGAGGAGGAAGGACAACACTGGTGGTGGGAATAGCTCACATTCATTGTCACTATATACCTTAAATATAACTATAAAAGACTGGTAATTCATATTGGTCACAATAAAAATTATTTAAAAATTAAAAAATAGTTTTATATTATTTCTGACTAATATAACAGTGTAAATGTATACATATACAATATACATATATACATGTAGATGTATATATAGACTAGGTATTTAAATTGTTATGTAATTGAAAAAATGAACTTAGAAAACTTCTCTACCTGATATTCATGAATATATATTTATATAAATATTTACACTATATAGAACAAGACAAATATTTTCATAGACTGAACAGAGTGAGTATAAAATACAGAGAATTAAGAAGATTCAGAAGCAAGTAGATAGACGTTTTGGGGTTTTTGTTTTGTTTTGTTTTGCTTTTTGGGCCAGGTTTTACTCCTGGCTATGCATTCAGAAATCGCTCCTGGCTTGGGGAACCAAATGGGATGTTTGGGATCAAATTGCGGCTGTCCTGTTTGAGCGCGTGCAAGGCAAACGTCCTACCAGGTGTGCCACCACAGAGGCCACAGAGTTTTTATGTTACTATGAAGTAAATAAGATTTATGTGTGTGAAGGCTACACCCAGTGTTTCTCTGGTCTTACTCCTTGCTCTTTGCATAGGAATCACTCCTATTAGAGGATCATATGAGTTTCTGAAGACCAAAATTGAATAGACTGTAAGGCAAGTGTACAACCTCATGTACTATCTTACTAAGCTATCTATGATCAAATAGTTTAGACAAAATTAGAAAGTTTAGTATAGAGGTAAGGAGTTCCTATAATGTGTATTTTGGAGATTACAAAAGTTATTAATTTTTATTTGGTGGATCACACCTGAAAGTTCTCAGAATTTATGTTTTAATATCTGCTCAGATTAACTTCTGACCATGCATAGAACACCATAGAACAAAGTGGGTGCCAGAAATTATTATTGGTCTGACATCATAAAAAGCAATACTATTTCTTGGGGCAAAGATTTCAGAAGCTAATAAAAAATATAGTATGGGCCATTTACAATAAAACTCTAAACAAAGGGCTATCAAATTGGAAATAGCAAATGTAAACACATGCCTGAACTGACAAAAATGGTGGACTAATTTTTGGAAGAAACACTATTTTCAGTATTTTTAATAAATATAAATTGTGAAATGTTAATTATAAAAACCTTATAGAAAATGGGTGAAATGAAAGCAATTTGTAAAAATAAATGATAGTGTTTACGCTACTCTGACAAAATCCTGAATATTCCAAGTTAGATAGCTATTAAAATTATTTAATGCTTAAAAATTCTTGTAGAAGTATCCGGTCCATAGTCAACCTGTACATAGCTCTTTGAAGTCATGTATTTGTAAAACAGATGTGGCAGCAGATGGTAGTAAACAATGCATTATTTTGTAACTGTTTAACAGCATTTGCCAAATGTCAATGGTAATAAAGAAATCTACTTTATCTTGAACTACAAGAAATTAAACATTCAGTGCTAACAAAGGACACTAGTTTGTTTTACCTGAATTTTACACACCTCTCTGAATGGTGTTAAATAGAAAAAACTTGTTCTAAGTTTAGCTTAGTTTTTACATTGTCATTTTTAAAACAAAAACAATTATTGTATTTCACAAAAGCAAGTAAAATAGTAAATCAATTTTTTCTGTCTCGATAAATTGCAAATGGGATGGCAGATAAAGGGAAAAGAAGCAAAATCTGCCGAATGTCAGGTGAAATTTATTGCTGCAATTTATCAATGAAAGTGTTCAATGTAATAAACTAAAGAAGAAGCATGAGCAGTTTATTAAGAAGATAATTTTGAGATGACACTGAAGCCCTTATAGTGTTCAACATTTTATATTTGATCATTCATCTCTTCTCTATGAAAGAAAACATGAATGAATTAATTTTATTTCATATGTAGTTATTTTATTAACATAAATCATTAATGTATTTTTTATAATTTTTAAAGCATAACTTCATGAAGATCATAGCAGGAGAGCTTGCTGCCATCAGCATCACCATTACAACAGAAAATAGATCATTTCATACAGTGGAAAATGTACTTTCAAGAAAACACAACCTCAAGTGCAGATGACTTTCTCTGTCAAAAAATTCTGACAAAAATTTTAGATGTGGAAAATTGATAGAACCAGTACACTAAAACTTTAATCATTTAGAACTCAGGAAAACAGACCCTGCCTTTACTAAATTAAAGACTTTAGAATTTTTTTTTTTTTTTTTTGGTTTTTGGGCCACACCCGGTGACGCTCAGGGGTTACTCCTGGCTATGCGCTCAGAAGTCGCTCCTGGCTTGGGGGAACATACGGGACGCCGGGGGATCGAACCGCGGTCCGTCCTAGGCTAGCGCAGGTAAGGCAGGCACCTTACCTTTAGCGCCACCGCCCGGCCCCAAGACTTTAGAAATTTTTGTTTGTAGTAGGAAGGACTTTGTTCCCCTTAAAAGTATATTTTCACTAGATCTAGGCTGATAAGTCTAGTGAAAAAAATAATGTAGAGGAATTCATCGAGATGTACATGATTGAATCAATCATTTACTTTAGAAGTAAATTTTATTTTGGATTTGATGCTTTATTTTGACCTGAAGGTGTGCGTTTTTTTCTATGAAATTGAGGACTTTTCTCAAATACTGTTCTGAAAACATTTAAATACATAAAATTAAAATAGAATTTTCTTAATGAAATATGTGACAAATGGCATACAACCTTGTTCAGTGGAGATTAAACATTAGTTTCATCTCCTCCATGATTTTTGCTTGATTTATAATAGAGATGAGGGAATGTAGAACCCACTCATCATTTCAATCATTGGTCACTTTAGTCTCACAATCTTAGAAAAATATGTAGTCTCTAGTATTAATGAAAAATATTTGTACCCATTTTATTTATTTATTTTTTAGTTTCTAGCTAATAATTGCAAACATTAAAAGCATGTATACAGGGGCTGGAGTGAAAGCACAGCAGTAAGGTGTTTGCCTTGCACGCTGCAGATCCAGGACATTCCCCAGCATCCAATATGGTCCCCCTAGCCAGGAGTGATTTCTGAGAGCATAGCCAGACGTAACCCCTGAGAGTCACCAGGTGAGCTAAATAAATAAATAAATAAATAAATAAATAAATAAATAAATAAATAAATAACATGTATATGTATTTGACTAGAAAAGCATGATTTTTAAATAATTTGAAAATTTTAATTGTTTTAATGTGGAAAGCAATTTTGAAAAATTGCTTAATACTTTAGTATGTATTTATTATAAGGGTAAGTCTAGTATAAAACTATTAATACACAAAGAACTTGGCCAAAACTATCTGCTATTTGACTTAGATTTTTGTGTTTATTTCAGTGCTAAGACAAATACTTATATTTATTTTCTCTTTGAAATCATTGACAAATATAAATAAAATCCAATTAAACTATAAATATCACAGTTTTGCTGCAATTCATCTGTGATTTCAAGTTAAAAATAATGTCATTTAGTATGGCAGTCATCCAGATCTATATATGATCCTTGTTTCTATGTGATATCAATAATAAAATATTAGTTTATTTTACTTTAATTACTGAGTATTTTCCATTTTTCATTCTTAGGGTTTGTTACTGGAAATGATTTAGTCATCTGATATATTATTGATCAGTATCTTTGTTCTCCTTTGTACAATAATTCACTGTCATATTATAATTGATATAATTTTAGCTTTACAATTTATTTATACTGATATAAAAATTAAATGATACTTTATTTTCCTATTTATCTCAGTCTTAACATTCTACACAACAAAAGTATAATAATCAGCTCTATTCCTATATTTTAAAGTCTACCATTTATTTTAATTTTTTCTCAATGTCCCTCCTCATTGCATTTCTATCCAACATATCACATATAGTGATTTATTGGGTTTCCTTATGAAACTCTTCATTGTGTTTCATTTTACCTTTTTTGCTTTTTATGTCCTCTGGTCATATATTTTAAAGGAAGCTATTTGTATATTTTACACTTAATGTTTATAAAATTTAATATAAAGTTCAACTATTATTTGTGTGATTTTTTAATGATTATATTGTGAAATGCATTTTTGTTGGAACATTACAGGTGTCAAGTAATAAGTAATATTTTCGGTATCAACTTTTAAATTTTATTGAATAAATATTAGAATCCAAGTATGTATGACAGGTATATTCCTTGTGTTATATTTTAGTGTTTCTAGACAATCTCAGAAAACTGGTAGAAAACTAGTGTATTTATACTATTTTCTTATATATATCTAGATATATATGTAACTGTTTTATATGTGCTTTTATTAAACAAAACATGAATTCATTCTATTTCTAACTTTAATCTATTACCAACTTTAGCTTTCAATTCTTTCTTATTTATAAACACTCATTCTAGGAGTGAAAATCTGGCTTCTGCCATCTGCCATCTTTATCTTAATTGTTTAATTGCAGCATACATGCATAACAACATCAGAATCGCTAACCTGTACCCAGGAGGGAAAAGTTCATTAACATTCTGATGTTAATTCTTCTGAATTTTAGATTTTTTTCCCTTCTTTTCTAGGATTGTTTAGATCATCACATTTTTCCTATTGGTTTTAGAAATGTTACTTTACATACTTATAATTCATTACATATGTATTTATATTTGGACACATGCTGCTTTCCATCTGTCATTCTCATAGGCTATATTTTACCTAAAGATAATATCTATATTTATTAAAGTCTAGAGTTACATAGAGTTCATAATCATAGCCCCAGCTATGACAGTATGGGGAGGCAGAGCTGGGTGTAGGCAGACATTCAGTATCAACTCTAGAGTCAAACTTTTTGTTCAACCTAAACTAACACACTATAATTAGTCCAAGCAGGGTTCATACTTTGTGTTGTTGGTGCTGCAACCAAATATAGATGTTCTCATTCTTTGTTTCTGCTCAAGTCTTCAAGTAACTGTTCTTTTTTACTGTTTATTACTTTTTTTTTAATTTCCAGAATATAACAGAGTTAGAATCAGTTATAAGAGTACCATTTTAGGATTAGATACATGAGTTTGTAAACTTACTGTTTTCTATATATTTTCATAGATATATAGTTTATTTTGCTAATACTAAATTATCATTTTACTCTTTTATTATAGCTATGTATCTTTTCATTCTCTGAATGACAATGTAGTTGTCTCTATTTGGGCAGCACGAATACATTTATTATAAATAACTATGTTATTTTTTAATGGAGTATACATTTTAAACTAATTTGATTAACATTTTTTTCAATTTTTCTTTCTCTCTCTCTTTTTCTTTTTTTTTTCTTTTTTCTTTTTCTGGTTTTTGGTTTTTGGGCAACACCCTGTGAAGCTCAGGGTTTACTCCTGGCTGTGCACTCAGAAATCACTTCTGGCTTTGTGGACCATATGGGACACTGGGGGATGGAACTGCAATTTGTCCTAGATTAGTGTCTGCAAGGCAAGTGCTTACCGCTTGTGCCACCACTCAGCCCCTACTAAATGCATTTTCTATATCTTTTACTGGTAATATGATTTTCTTTGTTTTGATTCTGTGGGACTTGGTCATACTTGGGGGTTATTCTTGGCTCTATGATTAAGTGATCCCAGCAGTGCTACTGATTGACCTGATTATCATCTGGAATTTCCTTATATTCTATATAATTTCTTTAGCCATAGTTTGCCTATTATTTTATAAATGTGCCAAATTTATTTTAAAAATATCTGTAATTTTATATCTCAATAGTTATGTTATTATAATTATTTAATTATTATTTATATATTTAAGTCACATATAAAGGTTCATTCTACATCATAAAATACAATGTATTTGCAGTAGCTTATTGTCATATATCTACCATTACTAATAATGCACAATAATCCATGTTTTCATGTTTTAATATTTCTATTGTTTAATATATTTTAAATTCCTTGCTTTCAACTGCTAAGAAAAACCTAAGAAAGGGCCAGAGTAATATAATATAGCACAGCAGGAAGGACATTTGCCATGCACACAGTTACCTGGGTAGGATCCCTAGCATCCCATAGGGTTCCTCAAGCCTCCCAGGAGTGATTTCTATGTGCAGGTTCAGGAATAACCACTGAATGCTGGATGAGGGTGGCCCGAAACAAACAAAAAACCCACCTAAGAAATATTTTATGTAAACAAAAGTTTTGGATCTTCCAACATGTCTTAAAATATATCATAAATCATAAATCTATAGCATTTTTTAAATGCTCATTAAAAACTCACTTTTTTAAAAAAAGTTTTACTTTACCTTGATAAATGTTGATGGAATTATGTCCAAGTAAAAGATATTACTAGTAGTATTGCATACTAAAAACTAAAATTAAAATGGCAAAAATTTAAAGAATTGCCAAATGGTTTTTTATTTATAGATGTACAGCTATTTTCTTCTGGTTGTCATATATCTACCATTATTAATAATGCACAATAATACAGGTTTTCATATGTTTTAATATTTCTATTGTTTCATATATTTTAAATTTCTTGCTCCCAACTGTTAAGAAAAACCTAAAAAAGGTTCAGAGTGCTAAATAAAATTCAAATATCTCTTATTTCATTGATCCACGTGATTAATATTACTATATAATTCTAAATGTATGTAAACTTTCTAACATTTTTTGGTTCATGAGCCATATCTAGTAGCACTCCAGATTTACTACTGAATCTGTACTCAAAAATCACTCCTGAAAGGCTCAGGGGGACCATATGGGAGGCTGAGTATCAAACTTGAATCAGCCATTTGCAAGGTATACACCCTATCTGCTATGATATTGTTCCTATCCACTACTTTCTAACTTTTTAATTTATACTTGAATAATTTTATTAATCATTTTATTCATAATATATTTTGTAAAATTTGTTACAATGCAATATATGGCCTAAATTATTCCAACAAATATTTGTTCCACATGAGTTTGTGAACGATGGATATTGCATGACTTTGAAGAATGGAATTGACTATAAATGTCAGTTATAAAAATGTTGTTAAATATTTTGTTCAAAAGAATTAAATGTTTATTTAATTTCACGTTTGAATTATCAATTGGTGAAATATCTTTATAAAATTATCTTAAAAATTCTGGGATTTTGGCAAGAGCAATAGTGCAGTGATATGGTTTTTGTCTTGCACGAGGCTGACCCAGGATGAACCTCAGTTGGTTTTCTAGCATCCCATGTGGTCCCCCAAGTCAGGAGTGATTTCTGAACACATAGCCAGGACTAAACCCTGAATGTCACCAGGTGTGGCCCAAAAACTGAAAAAATAATTGTGGTTTTGTCCATTCATCTTCTTTTTCTTTTTTTTTTTTTTTGGTTTTTGGGCCACACCCAGCAGTGTCAGGGGTTATTCCTGGTTGTCTGCTTAGAAATAGCTCCTGGCAGGCACGGGGGACCATATGGGACACTGGGATTCGAATCAACCACCTTTGGTCCTGGATCAGCTGCTTGCAAGGCAAACGCCACTGTACTATCTCTCCGGGCCCCCCATTCATCTTTTCATACTGCTGTTTCTGCCTCATGTATATTGATTGAGCCTGTTGTTAGGAAATTTAGGACTTTTATAATTCCTTGGATAATTAACCATCCTTTCATTATATAATGTTCTTTTTACTATTCCTTTCATCTATAGAAAAGTATTCAATTCATATGTATATATACATATAATGGTTTATGCTAATTATGTCTTAAATCCTTTAAAACCTTTGCTGAGGTTTTATATTTTTAGAGTACTGGAAGAAAAAAATAATTGGGTCATTGCATTTTATATTTATATTTAGCCCATGCTGATAGTCATTGTCCTTTATCTTCTATTTATTTCACACATAAAATAAGCACCTATGTTTAACCATATTATAACTATTTTATATTCATTTTATGTGTTCTATTTTTGATACTGCCATATTATTTGTATTATTGATGATCATATGTAATTGACATCATCTTCTGTTTTAGCATGCTGGTAACATTTTCTTTTGGAACTATCTGCTATCTAGCTCTTATACTACTTTGAAGGAAACATATGCCTACATTAAATAATATTATAACATCATGTGGATGCTGTTAAAATATCCCAATTGCTCCCAGTGGATCCTTTGGACATTTCAGTTATTCATATCATTAATCACCCATGAGAGTCATTTAGAGTAATGAATCATCTGAAATTTGGATCTCAAGAATGTTAAATTTACCTATATAGAGGTTTTGCTTTATTATACAAGTAATAAAAATAATTTTAATATTATTATATTTTTTGGATTCCCATTGCAACAACATTACCATACAATTAAATTAGCAGCAAAAGGGAGGAAAAATATGCAAAATATTTAAGATGATGGTTTGGGAGACAAGCTACTTAATTTGCAGTTTTGGAGGGCTGGAGTTCTAGAATTCTTTGCATCTGTCTTTTGTGGAAAGTTAGGGATTTCTTCTCTAGATAGAGGTTACATGCGGTACTTGTTGAAAAAGACATCAAGATAACTGTTGTAAAGCCCTGAAGACATCTGGCTCCTAATATAGAATTTATTTGTGTGTTTGTGTGTGTGTGTGTGGTTTTTGGGTCATACCCAGCAGTGCTCAGGGGTTTTTCCTGGCTCCGTGCTCAGAAATTAATCCTGGCAGGCACGGGGGACCATATGGGACGCCAGGATTCGAACCGATGACCTTCTGCATGAAAGGTAAACGCCTTACCTCCATGCTATCTCTCCGGCCCCTAATATAGAATTTAAAACAAAAATTCTGAGGGGGATAGCAGGACAATCTGTTAATATTTAAAAACATATTATATGCTTTTTTCTTTCAAATGTTTTATATTTGTAGCAAAATTCTTTATTATCTGCATATCTTTCATCTCAAAAGATCCACCCTTTCTTCAAGCAAGTATCTTTGTAAAAATTCTGGGCCATATCTGGCGTTGCTCATATGGTGGTGTTTTTCAGTGTGTACCAGATATTGAAACTTGTTTAGTCATACTCATGCAAAGTAACTCTATTATTTCTCCAAGCCTCAATAATATTATTGAGCCATCAATGTGCTTCAAAATTTGGTTTGTCAGAATTACTAAATTTCAATAATTGGAACACACTGTTACTACTTTTAATATTTGTGTTTTAGATCAACTAAGTATAATTTAAACAAGTTTTATCATTATTTCCATTTTCTTTATATAACAGGCATACAAAAGATAAAACTACTTATCTACTTACCTTTAAAAACTCTACTAAAAATATATTTTGTGGGTTATTCTTGACTTTAAACATAAAAATTACTTTTTGGTGACTTATGGAACCATATGGGATGCCTGACTCAAACCCAGGTTGCTTGCATGCAAAGCAAATGCCCTGCCCACTGTGCCAGAGCTCTGGCTACCCCACTGGTATTCTTGAATCATGTAATCTCAAGTATTTAATATAATCCTCTTGCATGCAAAGCACACACTCAAACTCTATAGTTATCTCTCTTGCCTAAAAATACATTACTTAGGCATGGTGCATCAAATTGCATTTTCTTTTTGGGGGTTTTATTATTTTTTTAATTCTTTATTTAAACAGTTATTACAAAAATTATAATTGGATTTGTCATGGAATGTACACCACCCTTCATGACTTCAATTTTCTTAATAGCTGCATATTATTTAATTGTAAAAATGTACCATAGTTTCTTTAGCCATTCATATGTTGTTGGACATGTAATTTGTTTATAGAATGTAGTTATTGTAAATAGTGCTGCAATAAACATTTGGATACGTAAAGCATTATTTATTATGTCTTTGTCTTCCTAAGTTATAGCCCTAGTACTATAGAAACTCAAAGACTTAAGTGTGAACTTAACTAAAGAGATGAAGGACATATAAACAAGAATTACAAAACACTGTTTCAAGTAACAAAGGAGAACACAGAGAAATAGAGACATGTACATTGTTCATGGATTGGGAGAAATAATATCATTAAAATGTCAATGCTCTCCAAAGCATTGTACATTTTATAGCAATCACTTTATATATACCCAAGATACTTCTCAAAGAAGTGAATCAAGCACTCCTGAAATTTATTTGGAACAGTAGATACCCAGAAATTGTTAAAGAAACCTTTAGGTAAAAGAAGATGGGAAGCATCACTTTCCTCTACTTTAACTTGTACAATAGCAATAGTTATTAAAAACTGCATGATATTGGAATAAAGACAGATCAATGGAATAGACTTGAGTATTCAAAAAATGAACCCCAGATATACAATCAACTAATCTTTCTAAAAGGGGCACAGAATGCAAAATAGAGCTAAGAAAGCTTTTCAATATATAGTGTTGGGAAAACCCGTATGCCATCTGCAAAAAAGTGAACTCAGACCTCTAACACGATGCAAAAAGGCCAAATCAAAAGAGATTAAAGGGGCCAGAGTGATATCATAGAGATAGGGCATTTGCCTGACATGTGGCAGATCCAGGACGGACTTGGTTCAATACCTGGCGTCCCATATGGTCCCCCGAGGCAGGAGCCATTTCTGAGCACATAGCCAGGATTAACCCCTGAGTGTTACCAGGTATGGCTCCAAAACAAACAAACAAACACCAATAAAAAACATTAAAGACCTTGATATTATTAAAACTTTTTTTAAATTTTTATTGTGACCAAAGTGCCTTACAAATCTTTCACTGCATCATTTGTGGTACATAGTGACAATGAATGAGGGGCATTCCCACCACCAGTGCTATCCTCCCTCAGCTCCTGTTCCCAATATGCATCCTATATCTCCCTCCTTTACCCCCCTGAATGCTAGTGCAACTGGTCTCCACTTTACAGCTTGTTGTAGATTGAGCATCCATTCCACCATCATTGGAGATAAAAAGGATAAGAAAATAGGGAGAAAAAATTTGGTGACAATTACCAAAAAAAGAAAGAAGAGAGAGAAAAAATAAAAGAAAAATGGAAGAAAAAAGAAAAAAATGGACCCGGCAAATAAAAATAAAAATAAATCTCTAAATAATAACCACAAGAGTGAAAAAAAAAAGAGAAAAGTAGAATAAAAAAAGAGAAGGAAAATAAAGTCAAAAACTAACAAATCAAAACAAAACAAGAAAAAGTATGGGTGCTGGAGTGGCAGGGTTTGGCGTTCCCCCCACTGATATTATTAAAACTTTAAATAAGCTACATAAAAGAAATTGTGGACAAAAACTTCATAACATTGAGGCAAAATCATCTTTAAAGAGAAAAAACTACTGTCTTTGAAGTGGCAGCAAAGGTAAAAAAAAGGGACTACATTAAACTAAAAACTTCTGTACCTCAAAAGAAACAGTGACTAGATACAAAAGACACCCACAGAATGGGAAAAATTATTCACCCAATACACATCTAGTAAGAGGCTGATCTATAAGATATACAAAGTATTATAGTACTTAACAAGAAAAATCATCTAACCTTCTTAATAAAATGGAAAGAATAACTGAAAAGACATTTCCTCAAAGAATAAAATGCAGATGGCTAAAAGGCACATTAAAAACATGCTCCACATCACTAATCTTCAGGAAGGTGCAAGTCAAAACAACATGAAGTATCATCCCACCCCACAGAGACAGGCACACATCACAAAGAACAAGAACAACCAGTGCTGGCTCTGATGCAGTGAGAAAGGGATTCTCATTCTCTGCTAGTCAGAAGCCATCTAGTCCAGATTTTCTGGACAACAATGTGGATATTTTCAAAAAACTGGAAATTGAGCTTCCATGTAATCAACATTATCACTTTTAGGGATATATCATAGAAATAAAAAAAAACACAATACAAAAATGCCTTCTTCACTCTTCTGTTCAGTGCAACACTAATTACAGTCATCAGAATCAGGAAACAAGCCAGGTGTCAGACAACAGATGTGTGGCTAAAGAAACTGTTGCATATCTGCACAATGGAATACTATGCAACTACTAGGATAAGTGAAGTCAGGAAATTTGCTATATATGAAGACTATCATGTTGAGTTAAATGAGTCAAAAGGAGAGGGAAAGAATTTGAATAATCTCACTTATCTGTGAGATATAAGAAAAAGTAAACAATAAAATATATTGAGACAATAGAGATGAGGACAGGAGAATCAGTCCATTGCGATAAGCTTGCCATAGAGAGCTTTACATGCAATTAAAGCAAAGAATTGTCTACTATGACAATGGTAGTTGGAACTGGTTTCTCTGGTCATTAGAATTAGGGTGTGAATGGCGATGAAGTCAATACATAGCATTCCTTCATTAACAAAAATGCAAACACAGTGTCAAAAAGGAGAGACAGAGAGGAATGGAGAGAAACAAAATTTTTGCCTGTCTCAGAGACAGGTGTGGGTGAAGATGGTGGGAGGAAAATGGGGACTATGTTGGCAGATTTTGTGCACTAGTGAAGGGTGGTTTTCATTCCATAGCTTCAGCTTAACTGAGAACAGTTCTGTAACTATGGTGACTAAATAAAACAATTATAGTTTAAAAATAAATAAAAATATATAAGATAAAGTACAATTTTTAATTAACTATCATTCAAATATAAACACACTTTCATAATTGCAGTACAACTAGGAATTTTCAATAACACATATATAGAATTGTACCATTGGATAGAATTTTATTTAATTATTTTAAAATACATTACTAGTACAAAGCCTTCTTTGAAATAAACTGTGAAAAGTACTCTCTTCTCTAGAGAAACTATTTTATTGTAATTATTCATATTTACTTTAACAAATGTTATAAAAGAATAAAAAAGGTTAAACAAATGGAATTTTCTACCTAATTATTGTAGTAGTGAAATGTCTTCTACACTTGATCTTAGCCAAAAGGCCGAGAAGCGATGTGAAATGTCTTCTGATGTATCTCTCTTTAGTGTTGCAATTTATTTATGTGAAATTAAAAACTTCCTAGAAGATTAAATCTCTACACTGTGTGATATCGTGCACATCTTATCTTTCCTCAATTTAATAAAAATCTAAGAAATGAGATAATAGTCTGCACCTACATAAAGAAAAACAAAAGAGAATTAAATCTTACACAACCCAAATCAGTGAACTCACATATTTATTACCACTTTTCTTATTTTTATGTTCAAAGCATTCATTGAACAAGTTTATTTGACTTGCATAAAGCATATCAATCATGGAAAAATTATTATGTGAGAAAAATGAAACATTAGACTACACACTTTTTATTTTATATTTTCTTCATTTTTTTTGTTTAATGCTTTCTTTTAAAACTTCTAAACTGTACAAAGGAATTAGCCAATGAATGCCAAGAAGCATCTTTCTTAAGTACTCTGACTTGATTTATGATGATATAATTATTCAACCAAAAGAAAATGTGATATAATAAGTAACAAAAGATCAAGTAATTAAAATTTTGTTAATATTAGTTGAGGGAAAATGTGTAAAAATTTAGTCATGGTAATATAAATAATATCTATGTCTCTAAAGTAGATGTGCCAACTTTATTATCAAAATAAAATTACTACAGAATGTAATTGTTTCCAGATATTCTTATCAATTTAATTATAATGTGAGATTTTTCAGACACTAAAGATCAGGATTACTTATTTTTTTAAGTATAGGAAAGTAAAGAGCTATGTTTTCAAATACAAAGTTTATATATAAAATTTCTTTTTAACAAGACCTTTTAATGAAATTTAAAAATATTTAAGCTGATATGAAAATGTAAAAAATACTATGCATTCAATATTTAAGGAGTCACATAAATTTTATGGCCTTATATTGCTTTCTGTACTGCTAAGAAAAGTTATAATGTACTACAATCTGGGGACTTGTGGACAAAGTAATTATACATGGTTCTGTTTTATTTTTCTTAATGTTCTTTGGCTGAAAGTTCAAAGTTAAGATATCAGCAATGGAACTACTGAGAATTCTGTTTATGGGTGATTGTCCTTCCACTGTAACTTTACCTTGTCCTCTTTCTTTGCATCATTGTTCTCATAATTAAAAATAAAAAATTAAAAAAAAAGAAGACTGGATGGGATAGTTTTGAACTTGATGGTTGCTTTATTTGTGTGGTGTTGGACTTTCATTAACCATTCTTTACATGAAACTTGTAATATTTGGAAATCAAAATTAATTAATTATATGCACTTTGGGGTCAGTTATGGTATTCATAATATCTATAGTTTAAAAATATTTAGTTCTATTTGAAATTTATTTATCCAATTTATAACTTACTAGAAAATAGCATCAACAAGATACTGAACCTGTCACAATACTGGTAGTAGATTTTTTTTTCTAGTGATACTGTTGAAATAAAGTTTTTCAATTTATAAAATTTATTAATTATAAATCATAACTGTAACAAATTGCTGAAATTTTTGCATCTTTTATGTTTTCCACTGAATTTATAATAAATGCATCTCCAAGTCAAATTTGTAGATAACAAGCTTGTGATTTATCAATATATATATGAAATCTACTAAATTGTGAGATATTATTTTCAAAGTACACATTTACTTTTATAATCTTAAGGAAATAGAAAACATAGTTTAATAATTTAATACCCATTTACATTTAAATAATGTTACTCATATTATTCTTATGTTAATAAATCTAAACATAAACATAATTGTTTCTAAATAAATGTTTTCAAATAGAAAGTTCATATTATCTATTATTTAGATAATTGAATAGCTACAAAGTTAAATATACTTTCAAGAACTGGAGAGATAGCATGGAGATAGGGAATTTGCCTTGAATGCAGAAGGATGGTGGTGCATATCCCGGCATCCCATATGGTCCCTGGAGCGAGCTAGGGGCAATTTATGAGTGTATAGCCAGGAGTAATCCCTGAGCCCTGCCAAGTGTGACCCAAAAACCAGTGTTTTTGTAACATTATTACAAGTGTTAAAATATGCTACTGTGGAATCTAGAAAAGAATTTTTTTCAGAGATTCTTTTCAAATTTAATGCTGAAGTTAATTAAAACATTGGACTGACTCTTAAGTGAATCTTGATGTTGTATATGATTTATTTGTTATGCTTATCACTTTATAATTAGCAAGCATTTCAAATGTAGATAAGAAGTCTCAAAAAATATTTAAGCATATAATGAAGTCTGGTCTTACATGCTATTTCTCCATACTTTTTATTTTAGCTCAGATCATTCAAAGTGCATGGACTAGATTATGTAATTCTAAAATATTTTTGTTTTGAAACTGTTTTCAAATATTTTAAATTTATATTACAGAACTTGTTAAAATTTAGAAATATAGACATAATATAGCAAGTTATCAAGTTACACAGTTTTTCTTAACATCTAAAGAAGATATTCTATTACAAAAAGATAAAAATGTTATCTTGAAATTTAAATTAACTCTGGAGCAATAGGAAACTATATCTGAAAGGTTTTCTTTGGGAAAAAATTTTTAAATAAGTCCATAACATCCATTATTTATTATTGCTACTATTGTGAACTTTGTGAGAAAGCACATTTAACTCATCCTTAAATTTTACTTGTCTACACAGTCATAGCCTTTAAATAAATAAGCTTTAAGTTTTATTTTATATAAACTACATAATATTTTCTGCCACTAAATATCTGGTGTAATGTACATAAAATTTAGTTTACTTTTCTTAGCCATTTTTATTTAAAAGCTCTCAGGAACAAAAATACTATATTAAAGAGAAAAATAAAAAGCATTTATATTAAAACAAATAAATTATGGAGAAACTATTTTATTTTAATTATCTACACAATATATAAAGAAACTTTTATGTTTACTAATGAAGCATGATAATATTCAATATGGTAAACTCATACAATATCCATGTTAGAAAATTATACTTTCAAATAATTTTAATACCTCCTAGATAAAATGTCGGCTACTCTTGAAGAGTAGGCCCATCTCTCCATTTTGAAATTGCAACATGATATAAGACATACATTATTGTGTTCTTGTATATGTATATTTAAGTAAATTTCCTAATATTTATTCTGCCTTATTAATTTATACTTAAATTTAGTGATTTTTTTTCAAGGTTTTGAAAAGCCTATAAAATTGAAGTCAAGACAATTTGTATTTACTTGCAGAGAAAATGCAGCACAGGAAGGACATCAGAAGATATCAAATTATGAAACAGAGTTGAGAAAACGCAACAACATGAAGAAACTAGAGGTATCAAGTTCATGTGAAAACGAGTCTTAACTTGAAAATCTCTCATTTGGAGTCAGAGCAATAGCACAGTGTATAAAGCATTCATCTTGCACTGTGGCTGACCCAGGTTTGATCCCCCACATCCCATATGGTGTGTAACAGGAAGGATATATGAGCACAGAATTAGTGGTAACCCCTGAGTACCGTTAGGTTTGGCTCCAAAACATAACATAAAAACTTTCTCATTTGTTAATGATGCATCATTATTTCTTAGTCATCAATAATTTTTTTATTAAATTGTTCATTCTTTGCAACTAGTTTTATTTTGTAAATAATTACAGAAAACTTCAAAAAATAGTAAGCTTTTTTGAAACTATATTATTTACTTCTACACCTTTCTATTTTTTTCACAGCTCTAAAGCAATTCATTTAATTGCATGTTTACTTAAGTTGATCTTCTGATATATATATGTATGTATGTGTATGTGTATGTGTATGTGTGTGTTTGTGTGTGTGTGTATTTTCCCCCACAGTACTGAATTATTTCTTTAACTGTGTGCTAACAGAACACAATATTCCTATTAAGTGTAATATAAACTATTTTAAATCTTGAAGATTGATCAAGTATGTGTTAAATGTCTCTCATGTTTTACTGAGAAATACATTGAAATTTTTGTCTAATATTTTAAGAATAAGACACATTAATTCCAAAGAGGGAAAATTAAATTATATCTACAATTGCTAAATATTAAAAATATGATTTACATAGTACTATTGACAATTTGATCTTTGTATTAAATATTGATTAAATGTCTATATTTTCAAATAAGTTCAACATTCTGTCTTATTCTTTTATATATATCACCAGTCACAATCCAATCATATATTAATTTAAAAGAAAACCAAATTAGAGAATTCCTCTCTAACTCAATGCTTAAAAAATGGCTAATAATATTTATGTTATTTGAGTTCAAGTGCATAAGTTAAGATTTATCTATAGCTTTTGTAAGAAAAAGGAGATACAGAAATACAAATTGTACAGAGATAAAATCTCTTGTTCAAGTTTATTTGTACCAAATTGATTTGCTCTTCCTAAAAATGTAAAGAGAGAGGAGGGCAGGAAAATAGTTAAATGTCTGGGGCACATGAAACCCTGAGTTTATTCTCTAGCACTGCCTAAAGCCTCAAGCACCACTGGGAATGCCTCTATTTAAAAATAGAAAAAAGGGATATAATCTATAATGTACAGAACTAATTTATTTCTCAAGAATATATTTCAATGCTTGCTAAAACTTGTTGTTCCACACAGAAATTTAAAATGTCAATCTTTGAATGGGCACTTCTTTCTTCCACTATAAATTTAGTGGAGAGTTTTTATGGATTTCTGGTGTATGTCTCAAAGGTCCAGAAGTTATCAAGTTATCTTGTTCTGCTGGAAATAAGTCAGGACAGATACTTCCTGGGTCTCTTAAACATTAATGTAAGCACCCTGAAATCTCAGAACAGCAGTTTCTTTGACCTTGAATTTCTTCTTTCTCTGAAAATATTAAATTATAATTTCATCCTGAACTATTTTTTTGGTCAGCTCAGAACTGTGTTCTTTCACTTGTTTGCCTTTAACTGTTATTTCTGATTGTTACTGTTTACTTCCAAACTATGATAGCCATAGTTTTTCTGAGTCAGACAGGCCACACCAGTATTCTGGAGGCCCAACAAACAAGTTAAATGTCATGATTGTTCCCCAAGATTCAGCTCAATAAATTAAAAAAAATGAATAGACTTATTTAATAAATAGATCTATTTAGAAATCAGAATAGAATAAAAAGTTTTCTTAGAAATCAACATTATAAAATAATAAATAAAATGTTGAACATACTTTAACTCAATAATTTATTACCTATACTCTCAAGTATAAGTGAGGTGTTTGACACAAAGCCTAACTTGGCTTATACTCCGGTCATACAGGCTATTTAATTTGGTGAGTTTTCAATTGTCTTCTGCCATCTGCTGGAGGGGGCGGTGCTTCAGCTCAGTCCACAAGTCAGAGCTGAGCTGAATGAAGAGATATGCGGCTGAACTGAACTGTATTCCACTGAACTATTTAATCCACAATATTCTGTGTTTTGTATGAGACTGACAGCAGTGATGATATTTGTGAACTCAGTGATGATGACAATGTCTATGCTGATACCCTCGTATCAGATACAGCTGAAGCTCTGTTTGGACATACAGATGAGGAAGAGAAGGAGGAGGAGGAGGAACCCAGTTTTGAAGGATTTTAATCATTGTGATTTAGCTTGATTACCTATTAAGCTATGGTTTTCTGCACTTTATTTAAAGTTTTAAAGTTATTGTTGCTAGTTTACAGTTTTTATTTAGCAATAAATATTGAAAAACATTTAACCTACTGATTCCTCAATTATTGCAATTGTTTTGGGTATATATTTTTATTTTTGAAATTTACCAGTGACTGCTGCATTTTCCACCTCGGCTCATACTTGAGTCACTAAGTTTTCCCAAGTTTTAGGATAAAATTAAAGGGGTCATCAGGCTAGCTTATACTCAAGTATATATGTACTTGTTTTTTATCATCACCCAGTGATGTTCAGGTTTTACTCCTAGAATTACTTTCGCGATCTCAGGGCACTATATGGAGTGATTTAGATCTAATACAAGTCAAGTACCCTAAAATTCTCTACTGTTTCTCCAGTTCTAAATAGTAATTGCTGATTCTGTAATTGGGGTGAGAACAAAGTTTAAAAAATCTAATCCCAGTTAAAAATAAGGGACCAGAGAGATAGCGCAATGGTAGGATGTTTCCTTTGCATGCAGCCAACCCAGGACGGGTGGCGGTTTGAATCCCGGCATCCTATATGGGCCCCTAAGCCTGCCAGGAGTGATTTCTGAGTACAGAGCCAAGAGTAACTCCTGAGTGCTGCCAGGTGTGATCCAAAAAAAAAATCTAATCCTCAAACTGTAAAGATATATAGTTAAATACACTGAATGGTGGCTGATTGGGGAAGAAATCAGTAAGTAGAAAACTAAGGGAACCAGTACTAAAGTAGAAAAACATGAACTCCAATTAAATTCTGATGGTTCCTGCTAGGTAACTGAATTTTAAAAAATTCAGTTAACACAAATGCAGAAGGATAGGGGTTTTAAAGTGTGTTCACCTGGTGAAGGGGGTGTTCTTTTTTATAACTAAAAGCCAACTATAAACATTTTGTAACATGGTGCTTAAATAAAGATATTTTAAAAAGTAAAAATAATAAGAATAACAAAAAAAGCTTGTGCACTCCTTCTACAAGTTCTTGCCCACAGTGTATATTGTTGAAATATCCTAAGAATTTCTAAAATGCGTAAGGGATTATAAGCATTTTGAATTGTGCCAACATGAGCCATCTATTAAACTGTCTGTCCTAGGAAGAAACTAGTAAATCAGATTCTAATCTGAGAAATATTTTCAGAAAATAATCACCAAGGAAGATCAATACTGGCTGATACTAATTATCCTGTTATGAGAGTAAAGAAAATATGACACCTGGTTGAAGCTTATGGAGAAAACTATAAAAATATAGTTCACTTGAATAGCAAAGAAACAAACATAACAAATTAAGAGACTGAACTTTTACAATCATAATGATTAAGCGGCAATTGTCAAAATGTACAGAGTTTAAAAACAAAACTACAAGGCAAGCTGAGAATAAAAACATCTAAATATTGAAAAATACTAGAAATAATTTCCCTATTAAAATAAAGAACATATCTAATGGCTAAATGGGATACATTTAGGGAATTCCTGTACTAGAAGATATGACAATAGAACTTTAAAATCTAAAAAACATTTTAAAAAAGATTTAAAATACACAAAAAAGGGTTAAAGGGTTAAAATAAAACGGCATATGACCCAAATTGGATCAATTCTTGCATTCTACATGAATCCCACTTGGAGGAATCTTTGAACTCAGAACCATTATCAATTCTATAACACAGCTGGGTGTAGCCCAAAACAAAACAAAACAAACAAAATCATAAAATAACAAAGAAAACAATGAAACAAACTGAAAAATATATATACATGAAAAACTAGAATGGATTTGATATAAATGAAGGTATTAGAAATTTTTTATGCACTAAGAATATTCCATGGTAAAGGAACCACAGGCCTGGTGGACTGGGATTTTTTAAGTGGTTATCTCACCAGGCGGCGCTCATAGGTTGCTCTTGACTCTGTGCTCAGAAATTGCTTCTGGCAGACTGGGGGACCATCTTGAATGCAGGGAATCAAAACCATCCATCCTGGTTTGGCCCCGTGAAAGGCAAACACTCTACTAACATGCTATCGCTCTGGCCCCTGTGGGCTAGAATTCGAATAAATCCTTGGTGTAAGTGAAGCTGTGTTTGGACTGGAACTTACACCTATGTTTCTTTGGTGTATATCTTAATTTTTTATCCCAGTCCTGTTAGACATAAAACGAGAAAAAGTATATGAGGGAGGCCTTTCCATACTATGAACATCAAATATCAATCTATGGCCAGTCTCCATTTAATTTTTACAAATTCAGCACAGTTCCCACTTCTTCCTATCAATTTGTGATTAGAGAAAATCCTTCTCCAGATCAGTATTACTCATATACAACTTTTTGATTATAACTTTGATTTTTTCAAATATTAAATAACAACTTAAGATTTCTGGCAAATCTAAAATATATTATTGATTTTTGGATCATTTTGTTAGTGTGTGAGTTTTAAGATTAAGATAATGTCTTATGGGGCCAAAGAGATACACAGTGGTAGGCGTTTGCCTTGCAGGCAGCCAATCCAGGACAGAAAGTGCTTCAAATCCAGGCATCTCATAATCCCACATGGTCCCCGTGTTTGCCAGGAACGATTTTTAAACCACAGAGTCAGAAATAATCCCTGAGTGCTGCAGGGGTGACCCAAAAACCAAAAACCAAAAATAAATAAATAAATAATGACATGTTCATAGAAAAATGGATGTATGTTCAAAATTTTGAGTTTATTTCATCATACTAATTCTAATTCAAAACTTAATGTTGATAGTAAAACTTTACTAACTGTAGCTAAGGGAAAACTTAGTATAGAGAAGGTGTAAGAGCAAAGCAAGGCAATTATTTGGTTGTTATTTAACTTTAGTTTATTGGATTCAAGTGCAGTTATCATGGTTTAGATTATGACTTATTTACGTCAATCAAAGTATTAAATATACTTTAATATAAAGCCTCTATATTTAAATACTCAACATCAACACAGTAACCTCTTTTATTGTTAAAATAGTTCTCCTAAATTACTATTTAAAAACAATTAAGCATTGTTCATCCATATTTTTACTTATGAAAATGAATAGTGTTAAGTAAACACTTTGTTAAATATTTTTAAAATTATTAATGGTTATATATAGTCTGTACTCTTGATAGAGTATCATCATATATAATGTAATAAATTAGCTTCAAAATAATTATAAGCATTCCTTCTCTTTCATTGATATATCATTGTCAAGAAGTATAGTCATATAAAACTAAACTAGAAACATAAAAATAACTCCTAAATCCCTTATGATACTTTTATATACACTTCACTAATGTTAAACAGCTCTTGCTTCTTAACGTGGCTAACCATTAAATGAACATATAAAAATCAAATATAAATTAGGACAGAATATTATAACTTAAAACAGTTCCACGTAACTACATAAATGGGAATACAATCTAAAAATTGAAAAAGTAAATTTAAATAACAAAGAGCACTTATAGTTAAGCACTTAAATGCTTATCTATTAAAATATGCATTAAAGGCAAAAACATAGAATCATTTTTGTTGCTAAGTAACTAATGGTAGTATTTGAAATAAATCCTGGTACACTGCATTCTCCCATTTCAAATTACGTACCTTGGGAAAAGAAGCTAAATCAAAGCATTTCCTTAATTTCCTTTAATATTCATATAGAAAACAGATGATTTAAAAAAGATGAATTTGGCACTCTGGTCATAGACAAGTATTCTGTATTAATTAATAAGTGAAAAGCTAGAAAATAATTGTTAAGCTTAGTTTAGTTGTTTATGTCTATTCACAGGCATGTAAAAATATATACATTTGGGGCCGGGCGGTGGCGCTAAAGGTAAGGTGCCTGCCTTACCTGCGCTAGCCTAGGACGGACCGCGGTTCCATCCCCCGGCATCCCATATGGTCCCCCAAGCCAGGAGCGACTTCTGAGCGCATAGCCAGGAGTAACCCCTGAGCGTCACTGGGTGTGGCCCAAAAAAAACAAACAAAAAAAATACATTTGTCAATTTACATTAGATAACAAACTTATGAAAATAAAATGTCAATAATTCTTCACATATATAAAATATGAGGGTGATAATATTTAAATAAGAATGATCATATTTAATAGTGCTATAATAAATAATTTTATTTAACAAAACATTATATGTTTAAGCATTATAATAAATAATATAAATTTGATAAATGATAAAAATCTTTTATAATATTTTTATGAATAATTAGGCAAAAATAAACTATAGGAAATGGCTTATTTTTAAAACATAACAGCATTTGTTAAAGAAGCACTAATTGCTCCAATTTGTGTTTATTGCCCCTTTGTCAACATTTAATTAATTGTATGTTTAGAGCCTTTCTTTTTAAATACTCAGGTCTATTTCTTTTTAAATACTCAGGTCTGATCTGAGGGTCTGTCTTTATTCCAATACTATTCAATTTTAATTATTATTGCTTTATCGTACAATATAAAATTGGATAAAGTGATTTCTCACATATTCTATTTTCTAAGGATTGTTTTAGCTACTAAAGAGCTTTTATTTTTCCAAATAAATTTCAGAAGTTTGGATCCACTTATTTATTTAAAGAGTGTCATGGGTATTCACAGAGGGATTGCATTAAATATTTACAATGAATTGGGGACTATTACTATTTTAATTGCGTTAATCCTTATCCATGAACAGTGTGTAAGTCTCCATTTCCTTGTGTCCTCCTTTATTTCTTGAAGCAGTGTTTCTTTAGTTTGCTTTTAGTTCTATGATCCCTTCAGATAAGTTGATTTTAATGTACTTGAGTTTCTTCGACACTATTGTAAATAGGATTGATTTTTAAAGATTATTTTATCTTAATCATTTTTATTTAAAAAGGCCATTAAGTTTTTCATTTTAATTTTGTAGTCTGACACTTTGTTTTACAAATCTATTGTTTCTAGCTACATTTTTGTAGAGTCTATAGGATTCTTTAAATATAGTATGTAATCTGAAAACAGTGAGAGGTTTTATATTTTTCTTGCCTGATTGCTATGGCAATTACCATATGTTCCTGCATATAAGATACCTTATTAACCCATGAAAAATTTCTTAAAAATCAAGGTTGTCTTATACATCATTAAACGGTATGCTGAAATTTACTCCTGTTCAGAGACAAGTGATCTGCCCCCCTCTTACCACTGCATCTCATCCCAGCTGCCAGGCATCATCACTCAGTCCTCTCCTTGTCCTGATTAATATTTCAGGGTACAGAGAGAAGATAAGTTACTGAGCTCCACATCTCGTCCAGCCGCTGGGTATGCAGCTTTCTGGTACTTTGCTGTTCAGATTTTATGGGAATCAGAGGAAGGGTTCTGTCTCCCTCTAGCTGTCCAAATAATCATTGTACTGCTGCCAGCTGCTCTTGGAGGAGCCCCCTCTCCCTGCTTTCAATGTGGATCACAATTGAAAAATCGCAGTCATTCACTACAAATGACAAATGTAAAATGATTGTTGGCACTCCAAAGTCTAGCTTTATTAAACATATACTGTTAACCTTTGAGGGTTCTACTCTTCTTCTCTTATTTTTTTTAATTTCCATTTGTTGTGAGGTAAAAGAGAGGTAGTCTTATATTGCCCAAATCCTATATTTTAACATGAATAGTAGATATTGTCTTATAAGCCCCATCATCGTATATGCTGGAAAATATGGTAATTCCCAGTTCTATATTGAATAGGATTGGCAAGAGTGGGCAGACTTTTCTTGTACCAGATTTTATAGAAAAGACTTTCAGTTTTTACCCACTAACTATAATATTTGGGAAAATATTATCATTTGCTGAAGGCATGTAATACAATCAATTCATGGAAAATACACTTTCCTTTAATCATTACATATACAATGCTACATATAATATTTAGTCTCATCAGTTCAAATGTGTTTAATGCTATTTTCATCTTTTTAAATTTAAGGTCTTGGTTGACTAACACATGTATATATTTTAATTTTTAAATATCATTAGATGAAGCTGCTACACAGTGGTATGAATTGTTTGTTTTGCTTAGGAGTCAAAATTTTGGCACAGAAGCAGTCACTGACTTATTTTTTAAAAATTTATCCTTTGTTTCTTAGAATTTTACTCTGCTCTTTTATTATAGTTCACTAAATACAATGAGCTTACTTTTAATATAGAATTAAAATATAAAAACTTGCATTTATTTTATAGTTAGCATGATTGGGTACTTGAGTCTAACATTTTTTGGAAATTTGAGGAAAGAGAGATAGTATATCAGGTTAAGAGGTTATCTTGAGGGGCCAGCGAGGTAGCAGTAAAGGTAAGGTGTCTACCTTGCAAGCGCTAGCCAAGGAAGGACCGCGGTTCGATCCCCGGTGTCCCATATGGTCCTCCCAAGCCATGGGCAATTTCTGAGTTCTTAGCCAGGAGTAACCCCTGAGCATCAAACGGGTGTGCCCCCCGCAAAAAAAAAAGAGTTTATCTTGCATTTTATTGACAATGTTTCAGTCTCAGCACGACACATAGTCCCTGAGCACTGCCATGAATGATTTCTGATTGTAGAGCTAGGCGTGAGTCCTGAGCATTGCCAGGTGTAACACAAATTTCAAAAATTAATATGCCTATAAATAAATAAGCCTATAAAATTATATCTTTAGGTCTCATTCTTTGTGAAAATATAAACTTACTTTAACCTTATAGTATTATTAATTTACTCCTGTGGGAAAAAAAGCATTACTTCTTCCCATGAGTAAAATTATCCATGAGTAGAGATACTATTTTCTTGGGTTTTACATGAAGATTAGAATAAGAAACCCAAAATTTAAATATAAGTATTTAAACTACATTTAAGCATGTGGCTGAGTATATCAGTAATGGTTAGTATTTAATAAGTAAGACAAGTAATGCTTAATATCTACAAGACTCAAATAAGAGAAAGCTGACTATCTCGGGAGAGGCTGGCAAAGCCCCTATACCAGTGAAATCCATCTGTTGCCTTCATATAGAATCACTGTTTTCCCAATGGTCCTGACTTTATCATTGATCCTCTAGGATTTTCTTCTGGGACACCAATCAGACCACACAGGTATACTAGTTTGGAAGCTGATATCATCAAGGCTTTTTGAGTGAGTGTGGGCATCCTTCCCCATACCTTTTTTTTTTCTTGAAAGCCTGACAGCTGAACATACTCCCCTAAAAGTTTTAGTATCTATAAGACTTCTTTGAATTTCTGGATAACTTAATTTATTTGATGCTGTCATCCCTATAGGAACACATTAATTTAACAGTATGAACTACTAGCAACAAGAAATTACTAAGTCATCTACCATTGTATTAATGACTTTATTAAAGATACAATAATTTTCTCAAACGTGGCTACTACTGTACTTTTTCTTTTTTTTCTTTATCTTTAACCTTATTTTCTTCCATTTAATTTTATTTATTTTATTTATTTATTATGTATTATGATCAACTATGTCAATTATATTGCATCTTCCTTAAATAAAATTAAAAATATATTCGTCGGAATCAAATACACAGTTAGTTAAGCAAAAATAACTGAGGCAGTTTTATTTTAAGTTAAAATAGTTTGTGACAGCAAATCAAGAAACTTTCCGCCATGAGATTTTTACTACAAGGAAATTATGGTGTATAAGCAAAGTGATATGTCTACTGTGGTTAAAATCATAGTCTTTATAAAGCAATTACTGTAATGCATCCTCTTGCCTAAACCATCATTCACTTTTTGAAATTTCTATGTTTTTCTAAGTTGCAATCAGTGTTGATAAGTAAACTAAATACGAAAAAAACCCCATATAAATGAAGATTCAAAACATAAAGAGAATGTATTTTCCAAAAAGTTGCAATACATAAGATTGCAAACACTAGCTATTTTTTTGGTTTCAAAGCCTGAAACAATATCTGAGAGAAGGGAAAGATAACTTTTGACTATAAATTTGCAGTTACTTTATATGTGGAGATAGACTAAAGGTTGCAATAAGTAAAATTAGATTCTCTTATATTGTTAGCTTTGGAGTCCTTTTGTTTTGGGGATTTATTTTTTATCAGTTTCTTGGCCGTCAACTAAAAATCAATTTAATTAGTTTCTGAATTTCAACTTATGATCATACTCTAACATTACATGTTATCTGGAGGACTGATCATAATTTCTTAACTTTGTTCATTTTTGTCATTAATTTCTGTCTTTTTGACTCTATGTCAAGAGGGAACTTCTTTATTTTTTTTTTAATTTTCTTTTGTTTGTTTTTGGGCCACACCTGGCAACACTCAGGGATTATTCCCAACCCTTAGCTCAGAAATCACTCCTGGCAGGTTCAGAAAACCATATGGGATGCTGGAAATCTAACCCGGGTCCGACCCAGGTCACCCAGTTGCAAAGCAAAAGCCCTACTGCTGTGCTATCTCTCCAGCCCTAAGAGGGAATTTGTTTAATTTTGTTTATTGCTTTATTTCAAGTCCCTAAAATGTATCTAATATATTTTTAATTACTAAGATTCATAAAATGATAAATTAAAATATTTTGAGCTAACACTTTAAAATTATTTTAATATTTGTTATTTTATTTACTATAATTTAAACTTCTCTAGATTAATGTTCTACCAAGAACAAAAAGTCTATTTGATTTAGTACCAACATTCACTGTATTTTATATCAATAGTTTTCTGGTGTTCATTAAAGCTTTCAGAATGCTGTGGTTAATACCAAAAGATAACTGTTTACATTTTAATTTTTAACACTAATTTAACCATCGTAGGCATATCACATTGCTTATAGAACTAGTAATTTTCAATTACTATTTATAAACAATGCAAGTACAAGTATTTAAAATTTACTTAAATCAAATATCTGAAATAGTTCCACTCTGAACTTGCTTTGCTTTGGTTCAGCTAATTTTATTGGCATTCAAACCTAGACAAAAGAATACTATGTGTAATATTTCTAACACTTCAGAAGAATAACATTTTGTTAATAATGTAATTTTATTTTAAAATTATGTTTCAATATTGAATGAATTTTCTTATGAGTAAATTAAAGATGCAGTTCAGTATTTATTTAATGATTGATTTTAAACCACTATCTTTATTTTATTGATATCAATATGGTATAATATTTTGTAATCAATTTTGAGATTATATATGTTGTTTAAAAATTAAAATTAATATAGACTTCTGAACTTTTATGAATGTATTAAAGACAATGTTGGCTCCAAACAATTTACTATTAATTCAAACTTTGCATGTGCTATAAATTGACACTTGAGAATATATATTGGGTAGCCATTTAAGATACAATAATAATTAATAAATACTCCTTTGTTCCAAATTATTCAGCTTTTCTAATATTTCATTTATTTCTTATTAATGTTACATTTATTAATCGTATTTTATTCTCTTTATATTCAAAGTGAATACTTTCAGACTCATGGTGGAGCAAATGGCCTCATATATTAGGTTCTTTGTTCAAAAAGAAACACATCTGTAATTTACGCAATGTATGCAGATTTTCTGAAAAAAAAATAACTAAACAAAGATTTTGGAACCTATGTAAAAAAATCACAATTCAGAAGAACATGAAACTATCTGCTTTTAATATTTTTAAATTTTACTTATTTTCTTGACTTTGAAATAGAAAATATGAGAGTAACATTTCTCCTAAGAGCTATTATTAAGGGCCAGAGCAATAGCACAGGGGTAGGGCGTTTGCTTGCATATGGCTGACCCAGGACGGACTGCGATTTGATCCCCTGGATCCCATATGGCTCCCCAGCCAGGGAAGATTTCTGAGCACATAGCCAGGAGTAACCCCTGAGCATCACTTGGTGTGGCCCAAAAATAATAAAAAAAAAAACTAATTGTTAATGTCATGCATGAAGTCAAATCTAGAATTATTACAATTGAATGTGGTCTCTGAAGTGAAAATAGTAAACTATGAAACAATTTTGTTTAATGTCTCCCATTCAATTAAAAGTAAATAAAAGTTAGAAAATTTCTAAGAACACCCCATGTGAATTAAGGAAGTTTAAAAGAGGCACCAGGGTATTTCAATGTTAATTTCCTAGAGGTGACAGTAATACATGTTCTTGAACTAATAATTCTTTACCAGACTATAATTACAATGATGTATTTATAGCCCAGTTAAATTACTCTGAGATGTGGAGGATTAAGTGTGACATTTATTGTGAGAGCAATCTGAAATTGAAATGTAGCATATTTTAACGTCTTTTTATATTCAGAAAATATTGTATAATTCATATTAATTTATTTTTTGAATTATTTTCTTCTCTGAGTCTTGCTTTGATCAAAAGAACGAATGAACTTTACCTACACTAAGCAGGAATAAATGTATAAAGTGAATTTAGAAATAATTTATAAAACCATTTGAAAAAATTGTGTAATAAAATGCCAAATAGTTCTGCAAAGAGTGTGCAGTGATTAGAAATTTAACAAGTAGAAAAACCCTCAGTTTTCTTAGGTCACTACATCACTTGCAGGGACATTTTGATGAAGGATGTTCACAATTTACTAGATAAAGCAAAGGATATAAATCAAACTCAATATTTACCACTTTAATTCCTATATTTAAATATTTATTATATTAAGTCTAGACTCAGAATTTTCTACTTTCATATAATTTTAAAATATTAAATTTTATCGTTTTATTTTTATTAGAAAATCCAATAAAAAGCAAATAGTTTAACTCTTAGTTATTATTATTTAATTATTATAATTTAGGTTACATATTTACAAGACTATTAACATTAATGGCTTTGATGCACACAATTATCACACCTCACCATTATCAAAAGTCTGATCCCTGGCAGCCCATATGGTCCCTTGAGCCTGCCAAGAGAGTTCCTGAGCACAGAGCCATGAGTAATCCCGGAGTACTGACAGGTGTGACCCAAAAACGAGAGAGAGAGAGAGAGAGAGAGAGAGAGAGAGAGAGAGAGAGAGAGAGAGAGAGAGAGAGGAGAGAGAGAGAGAGAGAGAGAGAGAGAGAGAGAGAGAGAGGAGAGAAGAGAGAATAATATTAATAAAATAAATAAAAATAGGTTATCTATCAAAATAATAATATATGTTGCAACATGTTGAAATGCACTACTTTTTTAATTGAAATAAACTATATTATTTTTATACACCTCAAACTGGATACAAGGTTGATTATGAATATTCAAGAAAATACTTAAATTGAGATCTGAGGAAAGGTGCTTGCCTTATATGTGTTCCTGAGTTTGATCTGTGGCATCCCATATAGTCCCCTGAGTGCATGTACTGCAGATGTGTCATAATAATAAAAAAGAAAAATAAGAAAGAAAATATTTGATGTCCTCCCACAAACAGAAGCTGCCATGTTGTTGCAAAGTCAGGAATCCTAACAAATAGAACTTCACTTATATCTCAGAGAAACACTTCAATTTTCCCAGTAAACAGAAGTTACCTTGCTAGCTCTATTCACTAATCCACATGAGTCACACACACACACACACACACACACACACACACACACACACACAAACACACACACGTTCTTTCTCTCTCTTTCTCTCTCTCTCTCTTTCTCTAAAGAAACACACACTTTTATTTTTTTTTTAATATGCCTACTGATCATGCACATCTTAGGCCAAGTATTTGTTCAATTATTCTCTGATTTTATAGGGACATTTTCTTGCAAAAGTTTCTGTGATCATTATATATGAGTGTTCTCTTTTGTTGCACGTTATAGCATACAAATATTTTCTACCATTTATCAGGATAAATTTTGTTTGACTGTGCAGTTATTTTTTTATCTTTATGTAAACACCATGATTACAAACATGATTGTAGTTGGGTTTCAGTCATTAAAAATAAAAAACCTCCCTTCACCAGTGCAACATTCCCACAATCGATTTTTTTTATTTTAATTAATCTTCATTTTGACTGTTGTTTTTCTTGTTACATTGATTTTCTCTGTGACTGAACTCAATAGCTTGTGGAGTAGTACCCATATATTCAAATTTTTCCAGCATTCTTATTCAAGTTTATTTTCTATTTTTAAAGTAATATTATAAGATATACAAAATAAAATTTTAATTTTCACCAATTTATGGTTATTTAATTTTTATTACATTATGCTTTCTGGGAGTATATATCTTGTACAATTAAAATTTTGCCTTCAGGGCCCGGAGAGATAGCACAGCGGCGTTTGCCTTGCAAGCAGCCTATCCAGGACCAAAGGTGCTTGGTTCGAATCCTGGTGTCCCATATGGTCCCCCGTGCCTGCCAGGAGCTATTTCTGAGCAGACAGCCATAAGTAACCCCTGAGCACTGGTGGATGTGGCCCCCCCCAAAAAAAATTTGCCTTCAGATTTTTGGAGGTAGGGATATCTGTAACTTAAAAAATAAGTTCTGCTCATCAAAGAATGCTGCTTTTTGATGTTCGGCTCTATTGTTGTGTTCCTCAGTGAGAGAGGATTATGAAAGTCATCACGACACTTTTATTGCTATCAGTGTTTTCTTAAGTTACATTAATTAATAGAACAATAAAAACAACACAACAATGCTCTTCTATCTTTGCTACTTTCCAATTAATATTAAATTGCATCACTCTCATTCAGTCCGAGACCAGAAAGCAATCCTGACCTCTATGTGAATTTAAAATAGCATACAACCAGTCATATACAGTTAATTGTTATAATCTAAAAATGTTTAATTGACTATAATTTGACAATTTTCATAACAGTTAAACTCAATGAATTGAATCAGATGGTGAGTTAAGTGTCAAGTCTGTCATCAAGTTGCTGGAATGACTCCATAAATAATTCTTAAAACACATTTTTTCATTGTTGTGTGTATACATATATATGGAACATCAATTTTTTTGTATGAACATGTTCTTTAAAAATGTTAAAGTACTATTCAAATGATGTCTATTACAAAAAATAGATAATTTTATACTGACATTTTCATGTGGTTAGTGAAAACATTCTGTTAAGAAGTATAATCATATTTTATTCCACCACTAAGATGTTACATTCTAATATACTAAAAATTAAATTCTTATGTTATTGGTCTTAATAAATAAATCATCTACATTATTATACCTAATATGCCATGGCTGTGTGTAAAACATTATGGGAACATTGATGTTACATATTTATATTTAAAAATCTATGTTACAAACGTAATGATTGTCCAGTTTTCTCCACGCCACTTTAGATATATAATACCCTACAACAAAAACGAAAAAAACTATTGATATATTCAAACAAAGGGGGATGTTCTAATCTATTCTATAATAGAAACCCAGATACAAAAATGTATTAAATAAAGATTATAAAGATATATTTATTTGGAGAGTATAATTCATGTAAGAGCTTTACTAATCTTAGTTCTGGCTCTGTGTACAGGATTGCTCTTCTTCAATAATTTTATTCTCTTCATAAACTCTTTGGCACCTACAAATCAAACCCAGGAGAGGTTTACAAATCAAACCCAGGAGGGATTTGATTCAAGCACCTCCTCTTCTCCCTTTGGTAATAATTTGTGAAGAGAACAATCTCAAACCACATAATTTTTAAATTTGTGAAGAAATTTAAATATATATGAAAGACAACTTAAGCATGTGCCATTGTAAGAAAGCCATGTGTTTAGAACCTATATTAGTGTTTTTAAATAATTATAAAATTTCACATACAATCTAAAAAAAGTTATATGTTAAATATTCACAAGCAAACTTTCAAGTAGCAAAAAGTACATACATTGTCTATAAACATTTCATAGAAATTTAATAGCTACATTTATTATAAAAAGACAAACAAAATGAAAAAACTAATGACAATTTATATTACAGGTTAAAACATATAAAGGTTCATTTTTTTTGTTTGTTTGTTTTTGGGCTACACCCGTTTGATGCTCAGGGGTCACTCCTGGCTAAGCACTCAGAAATCATCCCTGGCTTGGTGGGACCATATGGGACACCGGGGGATCGAACGCGGTCCTTCCTTAGCTAGCGCTTGCAAGGCAGACACCTTACCTCTAGTGCCACCTTGCCGGCACCATAAAGGTTCATTATTTAATGTAACCATGTCAAGAAAAATGAGACATTTTTATCAATTGTTAATACACTATTCCACTAAACAATAACTAATGGTGAAGTTTTACATAGTCAAAAGAAAATAATTAGAACATGTAATTTGAGGTTTCAAGAAGTCAAATGATAGGAATTTTCAGCATTACTAATTCTTGCCAAATTTTCCCCTGCAGAATTAAAAAAAAATACTACTTACATCCAAAAAATAAATCAGAAATAAAAACAAAACTAACAGAATTTTTTAAGAAAGTCACAGTCTATTTTGTTTTTCCCAAACTCTATGTACTAGGAAATGCTAATATTAGCAGTACTCGTAAGTATTAACATGAGTATTCTCCTAGTTAATTGCAAATATTGCTTGGAATAATCATTCTTTCAGAAAATGACTTAAGCTTAAATAATAAATTAATAAGAAAACATTTAGGTTTTAAAGAAGGGGAGAAATTTAATTTCAATTTTACATGTACAAAATGGATTTGTATGTGATATATTTAGTAATTAACATACTAAGTAAATACTAGCGTAGTTATTATCTTTAGTAAAAATAAATGTTTTGCTTAATATTTGGGATAAAGTTAGAATTCTAAACTGTTTAGACAATTTAAAACATCTATATTCCAGCCATATAAAATATACTATGTTCACACCTGTAGCCTTAGTTCCTTTTCTTTTTTTTCTTTTTTTTTTTTTTTTTTTTTTTGGTTTTGGTTTTTGGGTCACACCTGGCAGCGCTCAGGGGCTACTCCTGGTTCTATGCTCAAAAATCGCCTCTGGCAGGCTTGGGGAACCAAATGGGATGCCAGGACTCAAACCACTGTCCTTCTGCATGCAAGTCAAATGCCTTACCTCCATGCTATCTCTTCAGCCCCTTAAGTTCCCTTTTAAGTTTGAATATTTACTGAGTTATTTACTAACTTTTATTGTCATGTATTTGCAGAAATTATTTTCTATCTTCAGAGAACTGCCCTTCTACTACTGGAATTTCTTTGACTATAGTGCTGAGACTTTATATGTTCCTTCAGAAATAGTCAGTGGTGAGCTGGTTGAGGAGAAGAATCATCCTCACAAACTCAAATTCCAAAGGCCATGCACACTCTAAAGCTCATCATGTGATCTTTTTTAGGTTGAGGTCTTGACCTCAAATATATATGCTTTCTTAAATTATTCTCTTTTGGCCTTGATCTGCTCAGCTCAATTATCTATATTCCTAGTTCTCTTTTTCAGTAAAACTCTTGCTTTCAAATTTTCATGTAAAGATCTTCTCCAAGAAGGCTATAGGTAGAAAATAGCTAAGGAAACTAAATACAGAAATCCCATATTGTTTTTTTTTTTTTAATTTTTTTTTATTTAAACACCTTGATTACATACATGATTGTGTTTGGGTTTCAGTCATAAAAGGAACACCACCCATCACCAGTGCAACATTCCCATCACCCAAGTCCCAAATCTCCCTCCTCCCCCCCCAACCCCCGCCTGTACCCTAAACAGGCTCTACATTTCCCTCATACATTCTCAATATTAGGACAGTTCAAAATGTAGTTATTTCTCTAACTAAACTCATCACTCTTTGTGGTGAGCTTCCTGAGGTGAGCTGGAACTTCCAGCTCTTTTCTCTTTTGTGTCTGAAAATTATTATTACAAGGGTGTCTTTCATTTTTCTTAAAACCCATAGATGAGTGAGACCATTCTGCGTTTTTCTCTCTCTCTCTGACTTATTTCACTCAGCATAATAGATTCCATGTACATTCATGTATAGGAAAATTTCATGACTTCATCTCTCCTGACAGCTGCATAATATTCCATTGTGTATATGTACCACAGTTTCTTTAGCCATTTGTCTGTTGAAGGGCATCTTGGTTGTTTCCAGAGTCTTGCTATGGTAAATAGAGCTGCAATGAATATAGGTGTAAGGAAGGGGTTTTTGTATTGTATTTTTGTGTTCCTAGGGTATATTCCTAGGAGTGGTATAGCTGGATCGTATGGGAGCTCGATTTCCAGTTTTTGGAGGAATCTCCATATCGCTTTCCATAAAGGTTGAACTAGACAGCATTCCCACCAGCAGTGGATAAGAGTTCCTTTCTCTCCACATCCCAGCCAACACTGTTTATTCTCATTCTTTTTGATGTGTGCCATTCTCTGGTGTGTGAGGTGGTATCTCATCGTTGTTTTGATTTGCATCTCCCTGATGATTAGTGATGTGGAACATTTTTTCATGTGTCTTTTGGCCATGCGTATTTCTTCTTTGTCAAAGTGTCTGTTCATTTCTTCTCCCCATTTTTTGATGGGGTTAGATGTTTTTTTCTTGTAAAGTTCTGTCAGTGCCTTGTATATTTTGGAGATTAGCCCCTTATCTGATGGGTATTGGGTGAATAGTTTCTCCCACTCAGTGGGTGGCTCTTGTATCCTGGGCACTATTTCCTTTGAGGTGCAGAAGCTTCTCAGCTTAATATATTCCCATCTGTTAATCTCTGCTTTCACTTGCTTGGAGAGTGCAGTTTCCTCCTTGAAGATGCCTGTAATGTCCTGGAGTGTTTTGCCTATGTGCTGTTCTATATATCTTATGGTTTTGGGGCTGATATCGAGGTCTTTAATCCATTTGTATTTTACCTTTGTACATGATGTTAGCTGGGGGTCTAAGTTTAATATTTTGCAAGTGGCTATCCAATTGTGCCAACACCACTTGTTGAAGAGGCTTTCCCTGCTCCATTTAGGATTTCCTGCTCCTTTATCAAAAATTAGATGGTTGTATCTCTGGGGAACATTTTCTGAGTATTCAAGCCTATTCCACTGATCTGAGGACCTATCCTTATTCCAATACCATGCTGTTTTAATAATTGTTGCTTTGTAGTACAGTTTAAAGTTGGGAAAAGTAATTCCTCCCATATTCTTTTTCCCAATGATTGCTTTAGCTATTCGAGGGTGTTTATTGTTCCAAATGAATTTCAAAAGTGTCTGATCCACTTCTTTGAAGAATGTCATGGGTATCTTTAGAGGGATGGCATTAAATCTGTATAATGCCTTGGGGAGTATTGACATTTTGATGATGTTAATCCTGCCAATCCATGAGCAGGGTATGTGTTTCCATTTCCGTGTGTCCTCTCTTATTTCTTGGAGCAGAGTTTTATAGTTTTCTTTGTATAGGTCCTTCACATATTTAGTCAAGTTGATTCCAAGATATTTGAGTTTGTGTGGTACTATTGTGAATGGGGTTGTTTTCTTAATGTCCATTTCATCCTTATTACTATTGGTATATAGAAAGGCCATTGATTTTTGTGTGTTAATTTTGTAGCCTGCCACCTTGCTATATGAGTCTATTGTTTCTAGAAGCTTTTTGATAGAGTCTTTAGGGTTTTCTAAGTAGAGTATCATGTCATCTGCAAACAGTGAGAGCTTGACTTCTTCCTTTCCTATCTGGATTCCCTTGATATACTTTTCTTGCCTAATCGCTATAGCAAGTACTTCCAGTGCTATGTTGAATAGGAGTGGTGAGAGAGGACAGCCTTGTCTTGTGCCAGAATTTAGAGAAAAGGCTTTCAGTTTTTCTCCATTGAGGATAATATTTGCCACTGGCTTGTGGTAGATGGCCTTCACTATATTGAGAAAGGTTCCCTCCATTCCCATCTTGCTGAGAGTTTTGATCAAGAATGGGTGTTGGACCTTATCAAATGCTTTCTCTGCATCTATTGATATGATCATGTGGTTTTTATTTTTCTTGTTATTGATGTTGTGTATTATGTTGATAGATTTACGGATGTTAAACCAGCCTTGCATTCCTGGGATGAAACCTACTTGATCGTAGTGGATGATCTTCTTAACGAGACATTGAATCCTATTTGCCAGGATTTTGTTGAGGATCTTTGCATCTGCATTCATCAGTGATATTGGTCTGTAATTTTCTTTTTTGGTAGCGTCTCTGTCTGGTTTAGGTATCAAGGTGATGTTGGCTTCATAAAAGCTATTTGGAAGTGTTTCTGTTTGTTCAATTTCATGAAAGAGTCTTGCCAAGATTGGCAGTAGTTCCTCTTGGAAAGTTTGATAGAATTCATTAGTGAATCCATCTGGACCTGGGCTTTTGTTTTTCGGCAGACATTTGATTACTGTTTTAATTTCATCAATGGTGATGGGGGTGTTTAGATATGCTACATCCTCTTCCTTCAACCGTGGAAGATTATAAGAGTCCAAGAATTTATCCATTTCTTCCAGGTTCTCATTTTTAGTGGCGTAGAGTTTTTCAAAGTAGTTTCTGATTATCCTTTGAATCTCTGTCATATCAGTAGTGATCTCTCCTTTTTCATTCCTGATACGAGATATCAAATTTCTCTCTCTCTCTTTCTTTGTTAGGTTTGCCAGTGGTCTATCAATCTTGTTTATTTTTTCAAAGAACCAACTTCTGCTTTCGTTGATCTTTCGGATTGTTTTTTGAGTTTCCACTTCGTTGATTTCTGCTCTCAGCTTTGTTATTTCCTTCTGTCTTCCTATTCTTGGGTCCTTTTGTTGAGCATTTTCTAGTTCTATTAGCTGTGTCATTAAGCTACTCAGGTAAGCTCCTTCTTCCTTCCTGATGTGTGCTTGCAAAGCTATAAATTTTCCTCTCAGTACTGCTTTTGCTGTGTCCCATAAGTTCTGATAGTTTGTGTCTTTATTGTCATTTGTTTCCAGGAACCTTTTGATTTCCTCCTTGATTTCATCTCGGACCCACTGGTTATTGAGCATGAGGCTGTTTAACTTCCAGGTGTTAAAGTGTTTCTTCTGAGTCCCTTTGGAGTTCACAAATAATTTCAGAGCCTTGTGGTCAGCGAAGGTAGTCTGCAAAATTTCTATCCTCTTGATCTTATGGAGGTATGTTTTATGTGCCAGCATGTAGTCTATCCTGGAGAATGTCCCATGTACATTGGAGAAGAATGTGTATCCAGGTTTCTGGGGATGGAGAGTCCTATATATATCCACTAGGCCTCTTTCTTCCATTTCTCTCCTCAGGTCTAGTATATTCTTGTTGGGTTTCAGTCTGGTTGACCTGTCCAGTGTTGACAAAGCCGTGTTAAGGTCCCCCACAATTATTGTGTTGTTGTTGATATTATTTTTCAGATTTGTCAACAGTTGTATTAAATATTTTGCTGGCCCCTCATTCGGTGCATATATGTTTAGGAGAGTGAATTCTTCCTGCTCTACGTACCCCTTGATTAATATAAAATGTCCGTCTTTTTCCCTTACAACCTTCCTGAGTATAAAGTTTGCATTATCTGATATTAGTATGGCCACTCCAGCTTTTTTATGGGTGTTGTTTGCTTGGATAACTTTTCTCCAGCCTTTTATTTTGAGTCTATGTTTGTTCTGACTATTCAGGTGCGTTTCTTGTAGGCAGCAGAAGGTTGGATTGAGTTTTTTGATCCATTTAGCCACTCTGTGTCTCTTAACTGGTGCATTTAGTCCATTGACGTTGAGAGAAAGAATTGTCCTGGGATTTAACGCCATCTTTATTTCAAAATTTGGTGTGTCTTTTGGGTAGTCTTGTCTTAGATTAGGTCTTTCAGTTTTTCTCTTAAGACTGGTTTTGTGTCTGTGAAGTTTCTGAGCTGTTTTTTGTCTGTGAAACCATGTATTCTTCCATCAAACCGGAAAGTGAGTTTTGCTGGGTATAGTATTCTGGGTGAAGCATTCATTTCATTCAGTCTTGTCACAATATCCCACCACTGCTTTCTGGCATTGAGCGTTTCTGGTGACAGGTCTGCTGTAAATCTCAGGGAAGCTTGCTTGAACATGATTTCCCCTTTTGATCTTGCTGTTTTCAGAATTCTGTCTCTATCTGTGGGATTTGTCATTGTGACTAGGATGTGTCTTGGGGTGGTTTTTCTGGGGTCTCTTTTGGTTGGTACTCTTCGGGCATGCAGGATTTGATCACATATATTCTTTAGCTCTGGAAGTTTCTCTTTAATGATGTTCTTGACCATTGATTCTTCCTGGAAATTTTCTTCCTGGGTCTCTGGGACTCCAATGATTCTTAAGTTGTTTCTGTTGATCTTATCATAGACTTCTATTTTCGTCTGTTCCCATTCTTTGACTAATTTTTCCATTGTCTGCTCATTTGCTTTAAGTTTTTTGTCCAATCTCTCCTGCTGTATGGAATTGTTATGTATCTCATCTTCCACAGCACCAAGTCTATTCTCAGCTTCTGATACCCTGTCCCAGAGCTTATCCATTTTGTCATTCACTTCGTTTACTGACTTTTTCAGTCCTGTTAGTTGACATGTTATTTCAGTTTGGAGTTTTGTCATTTCTGCCTTCATATTTTCTTGGTTCTTATTAGTGTTCTGTTCAACTCGATCCATGGTTTCTTGGAGTCTGTTGAGCACCTTCCATATTGCTAGTCTAAAGTCCTTATCTGAGAGGTTGATTAGTTGTTCAGTCATTATCTGGTCCTCAGAATTGTCATCTTCATTCTCTATGTCTGATGCTGGCCTGCGTTGTTTCCCCATTGTCACACTTGTATTGTGGGTTTTTCTACGTGTTGTAGTGGTATTCATTGTCTATATGATGTAGGCAGCACACTCCTCTGGCTCCTCCCTTTCTGGATGGGCTGACTTGCCTCTAAGGGAGGGGAGTCCTCCGTGGATGAAGCCTCACACTGGGACAAATCTTAGGCCCGAGCATGCAACAGAGAAGACAGTCCAGAGAGAAATGTTTGCTTCTGTGATATAGCGCCGTTCTTAGTGTGATTTTTCCTTCTTGTTGCAATGGAGTTCTTTCCTTAGAAAGAGTGCACGGCCGCATAGCGAAGCAGAGCGGCCGTGCTCCTCTGAGCCTCTTTTTGCCCCACTCGCAAGAGTTTCACGCAAGAGGACAGTAGACAGACATAGACAGGTCACACTCACAGTCTTTCACAGCTGAGCCCCACTGGGCCGGTGTACTTTTGCGGATTTTCCCCGCCTGGTGTCACACACAGGGAGCCAGCTTTTGCAAAGGTTAGCCGGTTTTTATGCTCTGAAGTCCCTCCCTGAAAATGGCGTCTGGGCAAGCGAGGTTTCTGGAGGCTCTTTTTGCCACACTCGCAAGAGTTTCACGCAAGAGGACAGTAGACAGGCATAGACAGGTCACACTCACAGTCTTTCACAGCTGAGCCCCACTGGGCCGGTGTACTTTTGCGGATTTTCCCCGCCTGGTGTCACACACAGGGAGCCAGCTTTTGCAAAGGTTAGCCGGTTTTTATGCTCTGAAGTCCCTCCCTGAAAATGGCGTCTGGGCAAGCGAGGTTTCTGGAGCCTCTTTTTGCCCCACTCGCAAGAGTTTCACGCAAGAGGACAGTAGACAGACATAGACAGGTCACACTCACAGTTTTTCACAGCTGAGCCCCACTGGGCCGGTGTACTTTTGCGGATTTTCCCCGCCTGGTGTCACACACAGGGAGCCAGCTTTTGCAAAGTTTAGCCGGTTTTTATGCTCTGAAGTCCCTCCCTGAAAATGGCGTCTGGGCAAGCGAGGTTTCTGGAGCCTCTTTTTGCCTCACTCGCAAGAGTTTCACGCAAGAGGACAGTAGACAGACATAGACAGGTCACACTCACAGTTTTTCACAGCTGAGCCCCACTGGGCCGGTGTACTTTTGCGGATTTTCCCCGCCTGGTGTCACACACAGGGAGCCAGCTTTTGCAAAGGTTAGCCGGTTTTTATGCTCTGAAGTCCCTCCCTGAAAATGGCGTCTGGGCAAGCGAGGTTTCTGGAGGCTCTTTTTGCCACACTCGCAAGAGTTTCACGCAAGAGGACAGTAGACAGGCATAGACAGGTCACACTCACAGTCTTTCACAGCTGAGCCCCACTGGGCCGGTGTACTTTTGCGGATTTTCCCCGCCTGGTGTCACACACAGGGAGCCAGCTTTTGCAAAGGTTAGCCGGTTTTTATGCTCTGAAGTCCCTCCCTGAAAATGGCGTCTGGGCAAGCGAGGTTTCTGGAGGCTCTTTTTGCCACACTCGCAAGAGTTTCACGCAAGAGGACAGTAGACAGGCATAGACAGGTCACACTCACAGTCTTTCACAGCTGAGCCCCACTGGGCGGTGTACTTTTGCGGATTTTCCCCGCCTGGTGTCACACACAGGGAGCCAGCTTTTGCCTATCCCATATTGTTAATCTGTCTTACAAAACAATGTGAATATTTTTCTTTTGGTGCAAATGCTATGCTCAGAATCATTCATGTCTTGCTGAATTCAATGCATTTTAAGAAGTCTTAGAGATGGAGAGAAATATAAGGAATTTAGATGCTACATATGGCAGGTAAATGTTTAGTCTCTAACATTTCATATGGGCCTTTATTGCTGCCTACAGCAAACACTGAGCACCCTCAGATGTGGTCCCACAATAAAAAAAAAATCATACAATATTGAGACTTGAAAAAATGAAAAAAAAGGATAATTTAGGAAGATGGCAAACATAAGTAAAGAATAGTCTATACTAATGTCAATACGGTTACCTCAGGTGATATTGAAATAGTATCTAATGAATTTTAAAATATTTGTACATCTGAGCAGCAGAGATTAATATAAGTAATGCAGAGTCTCCATCATTATGTATAGTCTCCCTAGTACCACCTGGATTAATCCCTGAGAACAAAGCCAGCAGAAAATTTTGTCAAGGAATATCCCATCCCCTTACCCCACTCCTACCAATAAAAGTATTTTTATGTCCAAAACCTGTTCTTTTTGTATTCTTATTATACTATCCACAGAAATTCAAGACAGCTAGATTTTATTTCAAAATTTTATGCTATGTTCCTATTATTTTACTTTACTTAATATTTCACTTTCAGACTACTTTGTATTTGTCTTCAAATTTAACTTAAATGGACATTTTAAATGTACATTTGGTTTTTTTTTTATAATTTCATACATATGTGTTTGTGTGTAAATACATATAATTTGGGAGGTGGAAATTAAACTCACAGTCCTATTCTACCACTAAGCTATGAACTTTACCTCTCAGCTATATTTCTTCCTCTTTTAATATTTTAATTATTTTCTACAATTAAAATTTTAATTGATTCATATTAAGAGAAATAATTACACAATTTTTAATTATTAAGTTTCACTCATATAATGTTCCAACATCTATATCATCACCATTGTTTATTTCCTTGCACCAATGTCCTTTATTTCTCCCATCCTCAATTTACCTCTTTAGCAGATATTTTGGCTCTATCTCTCTGTTTCTGGGTCTAGTCTGTCTGTCAGTCTATCTCTTTCTGTCTCTTTTTCCACTCTCTTAATTTGTTTTTATTTTTAGCAAAAATAGTTTGCAATATTTTAACATGTTTTGAAAATATTTTAGATTCATAGATGAGAAACAATCAATCCCTTAGTTCTGCATGGTAAAGGATGCTAATATGTATTTTTTATGGAGGGATTTAAAACTATAATCCATGCTATTTTATATGACAAACAAATTATTAATTAAAAATTAAAACAACAAAATAAAAATAAATATAAATACTATATTATATTAAAGCACATATATAGGAAATTTAATTACAGTGTCTAGATAGTTTTACTGAAATACAGTTACACTCATTTATTTAACAATTTATTTTGTATACATTTCTGGATCATGGCTACAGTCAGAAGTTCTTGGTGCTTTATTCTGACTTTGGCATGATCAATCACGCTTGGCAATTCTGAAAGAATCATAAGTGGTACAAAGGATCAAAACTAGGTTAGCCACAAACAGGCCAAGTAACTAAGTACTGTATATCTCAGAAACCTTAATTATATAATTTATGTGCTTATTCTAATCTATAAAGATAGAATGTAATAATTGGTATAGAGAAAATTTTTATGATGTAAAAATAAATAACAGAATTAAAAAATGTTTTATTAGTAGAAAATAGTTCTGTGAAAATAAGATTAAACTTTATATGTCAAATTTTATAAGCAAGCAAGAAAATATTAATATTTTTCTTTCAATTTTTATGAAAATATTATTATTATTTGATGTAGGTACTACAAACATAATATTTATCAAAAATTATTAAATAGAAAATAAAATATTTATTTATATAAAAAACTTCATACATGTTCCAATAAAATAAGCACATTAAAGGAAGTTTATTAAAGGCTTAATTTTTCTAAGAAAGAGGAATTGCTTGACAATGAGGAAATCTAAATAGAGTTAAATCATAATAATAAAACAAAGCACATAAAGAAAAATATCCTATCATTATTTTAGAGATAACAGTTGCTTGGATGTATTAGAAATTGCCTAATTATGCAACTAAAAAAACACTTATTATTTTTAGCAATTTAGTTTTATATTAGTTTTTTTTTTAATTTTATTTTCATTTTCATATTTCCTAAGACAGCTCTATGAGAATGAATGTGCAAAAGCTTTTAATTTACTTTCATTTTTACCCTCTATTTTTAATCCTATACTTGTTTCTGACTCCTTCATAAATCTTGTGTTTAATTATCATGGATTTCCATATTCTGAATTTACCATTGTTTTACTAAAAAACTACTTATTCTTTTGTCTTTATTTCCTTGATATTTTGTTTTTCTTTCTTTTTTGTGACCTCTATTGTTACTTAAGACTGACTTATTCCTGCACACAGGAAGTTCTCATGCTGGGGCTCTAGAAGAACCATAGGGAAGAACTATTTAAAGACTATTATTTTGAAAGGTTTGTTTTTTTGTTTTTTTGTTTTTTTTTGGTTTTTGGGCCACACCCAGTAACGCTCAGGGGTTACTCCTGGCAATGCACTCAGAAGTCACTCCTGGCTTGCGGGACCAGGGGATCAAACCGCGTTCCGACCTAGGCTAGCACTGGCAAGGCAGACACCTTACCTCTAGCGCCAGTGCGTTGGCCTCATATTATTTTGAAAGTATTTTTAAAAAGAGTTTTAATATAATTCTTAATCATTATTTTTGTATGAAAGTACTTATTTTTTTGTTCATTATAAGCTAGCAAAATAAATGATTGTGACAGCCTTTGCTTTTTTTTTTTTTTTTTGATAGGGTGCTACAAGTCTTGGAGTGCATGACCAGCAATACTATAAGACTTTGGGTACTGGTCTTCTCCATCTCTGTGAACAGGTTTATCTCTACAAACCATTTATCTTTCAGCCTCAAGTGATTCCATGCCTAGTGGCACATTTGGGAACTAAAGATAGGAATGGGTTCCTGGTTATATGTGTTATCTCCACATCTTTTGCTGAGCACAGAAATATAGCTGGTTCTTGGTAATAAAAAAGTAGAATTTGGGGGTGAGACTTGGATACCGTATATGTGTACTTTACTAGCTTGAAGATTTACCAAAACAAAACGAAAAAAAATAAGTTTGGCACAGTGCTCTTTGTTTCTTTTATAAAATGGGTGATTCCCTCAGAAGAGATTGGAATGGAGGAAAGAAAGGTCCCTGAGTGAACAAGCTAGGGGTGCATAGATAGATAAGAGGTGTTGCCATGCCAAACCTACCTCTTGACTCAGATAATTTTAGAGACCCTAGTGAGGATAAAGGAAATTGCCATTGTCACTGGGACAAAGGAAAAGCAGAGAGCAGATGGGAATATATCAACCATGAACAATTAAAAAGAAACACTGGTGGATTTGGGGGGTGGAGAGAAAAGAAAACAGACTCCCGAAAAAAACTAAGAATATATATGCTCACACATATCTAAAGGAAAAAAAGTTTCTTTAAAAAAAAAAGATTAAATAAAAGATTAAATAAATAATTAAAGGGATAAAGTGGGGCCGGGAGAGATAGCATGGAGACCAGGCGTTTGTCCTTCCTGTAGAAGGGAGGCTCAGAACCCGGCATCCCATATGGTCCCCGTGCCCACCAGGGATGGTCTCCAAGCATAGAGCCAGGAGCACCCTCTACGTGCTACCAGGAGTGACCCAAAAAAAGCAAAAACAAATCAAATGAAATAACAAAAACTAAAACAAAACAAAACAAAACAAACAAAAGAAAATAACAAGAATAAAAAAGAAAAGAAAAAAAAGGGAGAGAATGAAACAGGATAAGAGATAGTGTTATATAGGTCTATACTTATGATGAAAGTATAGGTTTCCCCATTGTCTATTGAGATTTCCTTGTGAGGTGTGGGGTCCAGGCAGGGAGGTCGTGGATAGAGTTCTTGCAGTGGGGGTCCTTTGGAGCTAGTTCCGGTATCAAGCCACAGTCCACATTAGGGAGAGGTGATTAGGAGGGCCACACTGCATGAGTCTGTCGGGGTGTTGGTTTGTATTTTCTTGTCCGGAACGAGGTGAGAGCTTGAGTGGGTGTCTCTTCACTTGGGTAGTGGGTACTAGCTCGTTGGGGTAGTAGGAGGTCTGTCTTGATGCCTAATGGATTAAGAACTGAAGCTGAAGAGTTATAGTGTGGTGGGGACATCGGGGATGGGATTGAGGGTTGAAGGAATAGTTGGATTTCTGGAGGAGGGAGAAGGGATAGTATATGGGAGGGGTTATATAGAGTATAGGTATGGGTTGTTTGTGGTTTAGGTTTGTCCCTTAAGGAAGATTCCTATCTCTGTGTGCTCCTGCACACATATAAACATATAGAAGTTAGATTAGGTGTATATTAATGTAGAGATGTATGGAGTGCAAGAGGTGCACTGAGTAATAAGTATAGTACTTGTAAGGAAAGGAAACTAATAGATCAACTTTTGGGTATGTATAGGTTTCATGTCTCGAGTACTGACCATTGTGTTAGTGAGGTCTATCTATATAGGTGTTTACCCTTTTCAGTTTTGTCCACAGCACCCTATATGTCAGCTTTCCTTTCCTATAGAGGAGGTAACCATGCAGTTTTTATTTGACATAGTTTGAGTTGATGATAGTGAGGAGGAGAAGGTGGAGGAAGAGGGAGACAAGAAAAGAGATAGGAAAAACAAAACAAAACAAAAATCAAACACCAACAACAACAAAATATAGTGTACCACCACTTCCTCCTGCAAAGACTTTAAACAGAGGGGAAATTGTACGTATAAAAACAAACTCTTATCTACTAGGGATAAGAAATCATACTTGTTTACAACAAAGGGACATCTTCCACCCTTCCAGCATTTACAATGCTGCTCTGACATCAACATGCACCAGTTCTAAATTCATAGCCTGTCAATGAGGAAATGGGAACAACTTGATATAAGAGCAAGTTGTTCTTCCTCATCAGCCAACGATAAGACAAAATCAGAAAACGATAAGACAAAATCAGAAAACATGTTACCCTTTGATCTGTGCAAAAGCCAAGATCACTATATACAGATGACTGGTTGTTGCAACCAAGACTGGATCCAGGGACCACCACCACCACCAACAGCAACAAAAAGCTCTAGCCTAGCTTTTGGTCTACGATCTGTTCAACAAACAAGATCTCAAATTTCAGAGGTCTGACTGAGACAATCACAACTGAACTGGTCTTCCAGAAACGTAAGGAAAGACTTTATCCCAGGCTCAATCCTAGGAGCAACATAATGACCAATACCACCAACTACAGAAGATGGATTAAAATGACACTGAAGAAGTCTAACTGCTAGATCCACAAAAAAAAAAAAAAAAAAAAAAAAAAAAAAAAAGACTTCATAAGCTCCATTCCTTGAGCTGCACAGCCAGCAAGATCTCTAAATACAGAGGTCTGATTTTATCATCCAAGACAAAGCAGAAGTCTTCCATACACCATGAAAGCAACAAGAGGGAGAGTAAATGATCATGCAAGGAGTCTATGGTTAACCCCATGACAGTATACTTCAGGGGTGAAGAAACACTATATCTCCTAGGCCAAGGGAATTCCTTCTATAATATCACCAATAGTTACTGTGCCTATGCAGGGGGGAAAAGAAAAGGAGAAAAAAAAAAAGCACAAAGCAATCATTTTTCCACATATTTATTTATCGACTGATAGATTTTTTCCTTGTCTTTATTGCTGTAGTGCTCACTGGTTATTTAATTTGATATTTCTTTCTGTATTATTGTGGTGTTTCAATTACCTTTTTCACATCCTCTCTCAAACTGAGGTTGGAGCCTCTCCACCCATTTTTAGTGTATTTGACTTCTTTTTTTTTCTTTTATTTTGTACCCCAATCTATTGCTTTTTCTTTTCTTAAAACAAAACCACATACCTCAATTTATCTAGCTCTGCCTCTTAAATAGAGGGGGAAACAAGGAAGGGTTCCAGAAACAAACAGAAATATGATCACTAATAGAAAGCCAGACAAAGAGGGGTCCACCTACTCTAGCAGCCCGGGAGGTGTTGGGGGGGTATATGGGTTGTAGAAAGGGAACTGGGATGGGGGGAGGACATATTTGGTGATGGGTATTCTGATTCAATGTTAGTATGTACCTAAAATACTACTGTGAGAGATATGTAAGCCATTATTAAAAAAATAATTTGTGTTCTAATCAGAAACTTTCTTTGACTTACTGCATTATTATATTATATTAATTATATTATATGTTATGTTATGTTACTATATTATGTTAGTTTATCTCATTATGTTAATCAATTTTGTCTCTTGAATAAATTCTTACAATAAAGGAAAAAGGAGAAAAAGAAAAGAAACACTGAAGCAGTGAAATTTGGAGAGTGGTTTTCCCATAGCAAAATCAACTGAAAGAATGGAGCAGCAGAGCTATCACTATAAACTAGAGTAATTAAATGCCACCACTGCTATCCGGAGAGAAGCTACTAGGAGTGCTGTTCATGGAGAAAAGCCCAGAAAACCCAGGAAGAACAAACGAACTGCCACTATTATTACCTAAGGTCAGTGCTGTCCCAGAGCCCTGAGAGCCTGGGGAGATCCCGGATTGTAATAACCAAGGTCTAAGAAAGTGAAGGAAAAGCCCTAAGTTGTAGCAGAGCAAAAAATAGTTACACTTTCTTTCTAATGTATTTTTCTCTTTTCTCCCTCCCTACCCCTTCCATACACCTTACCCTTTCCCCCCTCTGGAAATCCAACTATCCCTCCACCCCTCAATCCCATCCAGACCTCCCTCTATATTAAAACACTTCACCCTCAGTCCTTAATCTATTAGGCAACAAGAGCGACCTCCTACCCCAACGAACCAGTACCCAGCACCCAAGAGAAGGGACACCCAGTCAAAACCACACCTCGTCCCGGGCAAGAAAAGACAGCCAACTCCCCTGCGGACTCATGCTGCGAGGCCCTCCCTACCAACTCCCCCTAACATGGACTGTTTCTTGAAACCTGACCTAGGTCCAAAAGTATCCCCAATGCAAGAACTCTTCCAAGACCTCCCTGCCGCAAATTTTTACCAACCTGAAGAAGGTCAGGGGGTGTGATAGGAAGATGCCTGGGAACCCACACATCACAAGAAAAACCCAAAAGACAATGGGAAAAACTGTACTTCCAACATAGGCATAAGACCTGTAATACACCACCTCGTTATCTGCTCTCCCCCAAATGTAAGGTAGTCTTTTGCACCACTTTGGTCCTTTAAAAACTTCGCTAACTCATTTTCGTTCTTTTTTTTTTCTTTTCCTCTTAAATTTATTTATTTATTTTTTTTAAATGTTGGTCCTATATATACATTTGTGAGCACATACGTTTTTATTTATTTTATTTTATTTTATTATTATTATTATTTTTTTATCATTTTTGGGTATGTTATCCCCTCTGTCCACCCCCAACCACACCGACAATACAATGTGGCTCCACCTCCCCCTGCAAAGACACACTAAATAATGGGGAAACCTTACATATAAAAAAAAGAGCTCTTATCTACTAGAGATAGGAACTCATAGTTGTTCACAATACAGGGGTATCTCCTACCTTGAAAATATGTCATGTGGAATCACTTAGACCTCAGATGATTAGATGCCATTCATCCAGCCTTGAACCCTGGATCCCAGACATAGAATCGGCACAGCTCTTCACAACAGCTACAGGAAACAAACTCCATCCGGAACAGCCTTAATACTGCGGGGTCAACAACAAGGGCCAGCTCTAACATGATATCCTGACAAAGAGGAAAATGTGAACAACTTGACCTTAGAGCAGATTAGCCTACCTTACCAGCTAACGACAAGACAAAACCAGAAGACTCGGCACCCTTTGGTAGGTCCAAAAGCCAAGATCGTGACTTACAGATGACTGGCTACTAGAACCACGACCAGACAGTATACATCTTGGGACCAATAAAAAAGCCCTAGTTTAGGGTTTGAACTATGACTTGCACAATAAGCATGATCCCCAGTCCCAAAGGTCTGACAGAGACAACTGCAACAGAATGGGCCTTCTGGAAGCACAAAGAAAGACGCTAACCTAGGTGCCATCCTAGGTTCAGTGCAAAGACCAAGGTCACCAACCACAGAAGATGGACTAAAACGACACTGAGGTAACAGAACCTCTAGAACCACAAAGACTGACCTCACCATAAGTCCTACCTCAGGATCTGTGCAGACACTGAGACCTCTAAACACAGAGCTCTGAGTGTATCACCCTGGACAGAACAGAAGTCTTCCACACACCAAAAAACACCACCTGGAGAATAAATGATCCTGAGCAAAGTCTAGAGCTGATCCCATGACAGTATACTCCAAGGACGGAGAAACCCCATATTTCTTAGGCCATGTGAATTCCTTTTCGAATGACCCCAATATTTACTGTGCCAGGGCAGGAGAAGAAAAAACAAAAATACAAAAAGCACAAAACCTTGGTATTTTATATATATGTATATATATCTTTTACCTTCATTTATTATTGTTATTATTATTTTTATTTACCTACCTATTTTGGTCGATTTCTCTGTTTGGGTGTGATTATTGAAATCGTCATCCCCAATTATACTTATTTTTTTCTATTCTTTTCTTTTCCTTCGTTATGTGCTATGCCATGTTTCTTATTTCAAGACCATGGCGTGTTTTTGGTTTGTTTGTTTGTTTTTGTTTTTTTTTTGTTTGTTTGTTTGTCTGTTTTGCTTTGTTTTTCGGCTGTTTTTTGTGGTGCTTATCGATATAGCTGGAGTCCTCACTGGATAATTGACACTTTTTTTGGTACTGGTGGAGTGTTTCACCTTCTTTCTCTCCTTCATCTCCCAAATCGATGATGAGAGCCTCTAGAAGGATTCCACCCATTTTGGGAGTATTAGACTCTTACCCCAGTTTATTTATCTTCTCCTTTTCAGGCAAAACCACGCAACTTGAACTAGCTAGTCCTGCCTACAGTTAGAGGGGGAGATAAGGGAGGCATCAAGACCAAACAGGTGCAAGACTACTAAGTAGTGGGTTGGATACAGAGGGGACCACATATTCTAGCCGCCCTGGGGGTGAGGGAAGAGGAAATGGGAAGTAGGACAACAACGGAGGGGTAGGGAGGACAATTTAGGGATGGGAATCCCCCCTGATTTTATGTAAATATGTACCTAAAATGTTATTGTCAACAATATGTAAGACACTATGATCAAAATAAAAATTATATTAAAAAAAATGAAATGTTCAAGGCTCCAATTAAAAAAAGTTACATTTTACCCCAAAATGTTTTCCTCCTTTTGTTGTTTGGATTCCTAAAACCAGACTCCCTAAAAGAGGGCTCTCAAACTCGTGGCCTGAGGGTTGTCCGCACAACATTTTGTTGCCCTGGCCTGCCTCTAAATATCGCAATATTCGCGATTATTAACTTACTGAATAATCACAATAAAACTCGCATTAGTAAGAAAAAATCACATTAAACATTCACATACCCTGAGCAGTCCCGTTCGGGGTATGCAAATGTTTAATGCAATTTTTTTGCGATTTTTTTTCTTACTAATGCAATTTTTATTGTGAATATTCAGTAAGCGAAATCCCTTATGCAGTCCTGCCTCACCCCGACTTTGTCTCCTGCGGCCCCCAGGTAAATTGAGTTTGAGACCCCTGCCCTAATAGGACCAGGCACGTGTTCTGTCTACTCCTTGGCATAGTCCACATGAACCCAAAAGGTCTAAAGCCTAACAATGGTACTAAATGCATATGATTTGGTTGGATGTGCCCAAATGCAACAAATAACTTGGTAGGAGTATAAAGTAAAGAACCTTCATTATTTAATGGTGAAAACTAAAAGTGAGCCTGTATCTAGGAAAAAAAAATGTATGGACAGTTCTCAAAAAATTAAAAATAAATGTCATATGGACTACTTAGTTGTCCCATCCTGCAGGAACACCATCCAATATGGTTTATTTCTCGGAGGGAGCATCAGACAAAGACAGACACACACAGAACAAATCACAGACACTGAGACAGAAAGGGCTGGGAAAAGGATTACGTTTATTGAAGTATAAGGTTCAGTTTAAATACTTTTTGAAGCGCTCTGCGGGCAGGATTCTACATGTACGCATGCAGATATGGCATAGATACATTGAACAGACAAAAATATCTAGATAACGGCCCAATGCGAGTGGGTCAGAATGTACAGATAATGGGACCCATCTCAGGCAGGCCAGAGTGTACAGTCAATGGGACCCATCTTGGGCAAGCCGGAATGTACAGATAATGGGGACTTTTGATAAGTTAGACTCAGTTTTCCAGGGTTAAAATTCTATGCTCTCACTGTCTCTATTCAAACCTTAAATGGTTATACTTAATTCTCAGGGCTCCTGCTTTTAGTAAAGTTCTCTGCTTGTTACAAGGGCCTCTGCCATTTAGACATATGTCTTGTCTGTATGAGGTTTTGATCCCCAGCACTGCTACAGTTACCAAATCTTGTTCTTGGGCACTGGATGACTGACACAAAGCAATACAAAAATCTGATATATAAAATACCAATTCTATTTTAACATTTCTATTCAAAAATTACAAAATTTGTTTTTTTTTCATGCTTTCATTGCTTCTTTTTTTATAATAGCTTATTTTTATTGAGGATCAAAAATTAATATACGGTTAACATTATTTCTGCACACATCTTTCCAACAATATCCCCATGGCCTGAGCACTTCTTACCTTCACAGTAGCCCAAAATTTGAAAATTAGTGTTTGTAATTAATTGTAAGTGCCTAACATGGTAGATATATGGATAAATTTACATGATGAAATTTGTGTTTTGATACTAAATTCATGAAAGAAGAGGGAATTCCACTAAGCAAACTAAATTATTAGAGGAAAGGAAAGTACTGGGTGATCCTATATATATTTGGTAAACATAATAAAGCAAGAAACTATTTAAATACTTCAAAAATTAAACATAAACTCACAACTAAATTGAGGTTATCAAATGGACTAAGTTATTGACAATACTCTAAGGAACTTGTGGAGGAATAATAGCAATTTATTAATGGATAAGTTGTTTGTAAAAACCACTTCTAGAACAAAAGTATTTACACACTTGGTAACCAATAGAACAACAATTAATGTAAATTAGGGGCAAGAGATATGGTACAGGAGTTAAGGTACATACCTTCCTTATATTTGTCTGGACTGGGCTTGATCACCAAGTGACATCTGAGCATAGTTTTGGTTGTAAACCTGAAGACAAATGGGCATTCCGAGATGTGGCCTTGGAAGACCATCAGTTAAAATCAACCTCACAGATTTGAACCGCTCTGTATTCTCCGGTAGTCTCAATGTCTGGCCCAGTTGCCCCTATGAATGTTTGGAGTCCCCTGAGTACTGCATAAGAGGACACACAAAAATATTTAAATGAATAAAAAAATAACAACTACATTTATGTAAATAACTCACTAGTAACACATAATTAAATAATGCTTTTCAAAAAAGATCTCCATGTTGTTCTTTTGATATCTGGATCAATAAGTACTCCCACAGAAAAGGCATGTATTCTAACTCTGAGCTATACTCCCAGATCTTACACTCATGTTTTGCATCAGTCTTTATGAATAGAGACAAGATGCCACTTTCTAGGGCTGGAGAGATCGCACAGCAGTAGGGTGTTTGCTTTGCAAGCATCTGATCCAGGACGGACAGGGGTTTGAATCCCGATATCCCATATGGTCCCCCGAGCCTGCCAGGAGTGATTTCTGAGTGCAGAGCCAGGAGTAAGCCCTGAGAGCCACTGGGTGTGACCCTCCCCCAAAAGATGTCACTTTCTGACAAATACATATAAGAAAATCACACAGTTTCTATACCAAGAAGCTCTGCTAATCTCTTGAACTGGGACATAATATTGTGTCTATTGAAAATCCACCACAAACTACTTAAGAAATATACAACAAATATACCCCACATTAATATAAATATTATATATATTTAATAGATATTTAAATATATTTAATATAAATATTAAAATTTGTATTCAGTTTCTATATTAAAACCTTGTAACCTTGTGTAACCTTCTGTAGGGAATGAATTAATAATACAATGAATACAATGAATAGGAATCATTTTTTGCATGAGATGAGCCAGTTTTGATCTCTAGCATCCCTCATGGTTCACCAAACTTATCAGGACTAATTCCAAGGTACAGACACAGGATGAATCCCTGATTGGTATGAACTAATAACAAAACAAAACCAAAATAAAACTATGCAAACTGTTTTTCACTTGTTTTTAAAACAAATAAATCATAGTATAATCTGGTTTTTAAATATATTTGTGAATAAAGAATATATGCTTGCCAGAGAGTTGCAAAGAATTAAAGACAGGGCATAAATTTCTTTCCAAAAACCAGAGTTCTCATAAGAATTTCGACATTTGTTTCTCTAAGTAATAGAAAATATTCTTTGCATTACAAAAATGTTTTCATATAAATAATAACATATTTGTATATATAATCATGAAGTTTTAAAATGTAACTTGAATTGACATAAAGCTGAAATTTCGTTCTATTTAAAATATATTAACTATATTTTACAGTGGACAGTGAATAAATCATCAATGATTTTCAAAGTATTAAATCAGACATTTTAAATTTTGAGAATGTTTTCAACATGTAGACAGAACATATAAATAGGAGTGAAGTTTTTTCCTCTCCTAATTTTATAACCTTTCTCAACTTGCCCTTTGTCAATAGCTCTTATACAATAAACCTTTTTTTTCCTAGCAAAGGCAGAATTTATGAAATGACTTTTGTAAAGGTTGCCTGTTGTTATGTTGGGAATAGATAGCAATTTGTATTCCCACAGCTAAGCAATAACATTAATTGTAAACTAAAGGTTGAAACCATAAATTTCTACAATATCTCCTGTAGGAAGAGAAAATTTGCAATCAACAAAATGAAAACAATCATGCTATATCATGACATTTTATTTTATTATTGAAACATCCGAAGTTGATACATGGTGCTTACAGAAAAATGTGTTGGTAGGGTTCATATTTCTTTCAAAACCAATCACTAATTATTAAGATGATATTCACATTTTTATATGCCTACTTTAAACTTATTTCTGAACTCAATTATTTGCATCAATATTCATTGAATATTTTCATAACATTAACAGAATTAAACATAAGCTACCCCTCAAAAAGTAGAAATCAATTTGTAATTCAACCTAATTGAGTTTTGTTTTTATTTACTCAAATTTTTAAATTTTAAATATTATAGTTATTCATAGTTGTGTTTTACATAAAATGTTTCAGCAACAATCCCACCACAGTGTCAACCTCCCTTCAACAATGTCCCAGAATCTATCGCATATAACCCCCTTCTCCCACACCCTAACCTACTATCGTGACAAGCACGTTTTAAGTTTAACTGTTAAAGTTTGGGTCTCATGATTATAATGTTATTGACTTCATGGTTTGAATATTTAGTTCTGTCCTTCCTTAACACCTTGTACATGAATCCTCTTGATCTCTGTCCCCCATTATCTCACCTATATCTTTCTCCTATTTTTTCTTCTCACTAAAGTCTGGGGCCCAAATATATTGTAGAAAACCCTCTTTTAATTCATTGCATTTCATTGTACAGTTATTCTAAATACCACAGATAAGTGATATCATTCTATATTCTTCTTTTAACTTATTTCACTTAACATTATATTTTCTAATTTTATTCATGTTGCAGTGAAATCATCAATGCATGATTAGAGCTATGCAGTATTTCATTGTATACAATAAATATATGAGCCCAAAACCTTCGTGATCCACTCATCATTGTTAGACATCATGATTGATTCCAGTACTTAGCTAATATACTAAGTTCTATGATGAATAGTTATATGCATATGTACTTTTGGATATATATGGATATATAGCCAAAAATAAACTTGCTGGTTGATAGATCTTCTTAATCATGAGTTTACTGTTAACTCTCCATGCTGATTTGCATTGGGGTAGAACAACATTACTGTCATCATAGGATGAGGGTTCCTTTTCACCACATCCTTGCCAACATGAATTATTCCAATTATATGTCTTTATCACTGAATAATATGAAAGATTGTTGTCATTTTGATTTAGGTTTCCTTAATAATAAGTGATAACAAGCATTTATTAGGTACCTGTTGGCCATCTTTTTTTTCCTCTATTGATCTTAAAAGAGTTGTCTATTCATTTCTTATCCCCATTTCTTGATCAAATTTTAGAATTTTAGGTTAATCTTTAGGAAACTTTGTATATCCCAATATCATCTGTTGAGTGCAAATATTTTCTTCTCAGTTGTCTTTTAGTTTTAATTTGTTCCTTTTGTCAAAGAGATAGTTTGATGTAGTCCCATTCTCTTGGTTTACCTCTGTAACCTTTGAAATTGGAGTGATATGGAAAACTCTCTTGAGATCTAAGTATTGGTATGTTTTCTCTATGTTTTTCTTAATTAACTTTTTAGTATATTCTTAATTTATTCAGCTAAGAAATACCCAATTACTTTAAGAGGAGCTCAATCAAAAGCTTCATTTTTAAAAAATAAATCTTTATTTAAGCACCATGATTACAAACATGTTTGCAGTTGGGTTTCAGTCATAAAAGAATACCCCCTTTCATTTTTATTTCATACTCATTACACATTTTGATTACTTTAAGAGAATATATTGACAAGTTTATTGAACCTAATATTTAATAGCAGTGGCTAACAATATAACTCTGATGCTTTTCGTTTGTTTGTTTGGGCCAAATTGAATGGTATTTGGGACCTGTGCCAAATTGTTGCTCAGGAAGTGTTGCTAGAAATGATCAGAAACCAAGAGGTTCTGGGAGGCCTTTCAAACCTGAGGCTCCAGCACTCAAAGAATGCAATCTAGCAATTTGAACTACATTCTTGGCCCCTGTTAATATCATGTCATCTTAAATTGTAGCATTGTATTTTTACAAGGTGAAATTTTAAAAAATACTGATGCTTCAATATATTAATGAGAAATCTTTACCCTTCATATGAGAAAATTTGCATTTACTTGCATACTTTTAGTCATCAATTTATATGTGATTATAGCATTATTTTGAATACATAGCCCTTAGGTCACTACCTATCAATTAGTTAGATCTATTTTCCTGTCGGAGCGTTAGCACAGTGGTAGGTCATTTGCCTTGAACGCTACTAATCTAGGATGGACCTCGGTTCAATTCCTGGCATTTATATGGTCCCCAAACCTGCCAGGAGTGATTTCTGAGAACAGATCCAATAGTAATCCCTGATAACTGCTGGATGTGGCCCCAAAACATAAACAAACAAAAACCTATTTTTCTTACATTTTATTTACATCAATAAGAAACAGTAAAGGTAATATGCTGTGACTTGTGATTCTGAGTTACAAAAGGACTCACAACTTCTGTTTTGTTCTTTTATCTTATTCTGTCTGATCTTCGGATCACCTTTTAAAAATTCATCATCTTTGAAATGTATGGGATGAGCAAGCTCAAAGCATATGTGTGCATGGGGAGATTATGTATAGCCATTCAGAGACTGATAGTCTCAATTAAGCATAGACTTTGATTCATCACAATCAAAATACCACACTTAGGTGTGAAGAAATGCTAGAAGTTTCAGGAACTTTCATTAAACTATCTGCATCTATTGTTTCTATTTGTGTTATCAAGAAGGAGGGTAATGAGTCATTCCAAGTCAAATTTCTGAGCCATGTATTCTGTGATCACTTACAAAACAGTTCTTAAATAATAGTGGGGTTTCCACAACTTCGCACACAAAAAGAATAAATGTCAGCTACAATTATAAAAAAGGGGGGGCAGCTAGAGAGATAGTAGAGTGGATAGGACACTTTACTTTTATATGAAAGATGCTGGCTCAAAACTAGGTGCCCCATAAACTCCTCTAAGTTATATCAGGTATATTATGGTACCCCATATGATCTCATAACAGAGTTAGGAGAAAGCCATGAACACACTAGATGTATTCTGCATTGTGTAAAATTTTTAGTATTTGCTGATAATTGGTGCACCCTTATTAATAAGAAAGTGTTATTTAATTTCATTTTGTCATATCTTTTTATCTATTTTTAGAATCAAACGACTGACCTAAGAGAACATTTTGGAAGTTTTTCTCATGTTCATTTTTTCTGAAAGATTTTGAAATGAAAAGCAAAAGATGAGGGAAGAAAATTAATTATTCAGTAGTAAAGATGTCTGTCTGATTCTGGACCTTTAGTTTAGGGAGGCTTTGATTATTTAAATATTTTTCATGTGGTAGGGTCTGTTCAAGTATCAAATTTCTTCCATAATTATTATAGACTCTTTAATATTTCTATATATTTGTGCATTTCTTCTATAAGTTTATAGTGAATTATTTCTTATACATATTATGCATAATATATAATTTATAATGTTTATAATTTTTTCAAATCTTTAGTATTTTTGTATTTTTTTTAAAAAAATTATACTTTTAGTTTTGCCTTATTTTTCTTCAGCATAAAACCAGCTTAAAAATGGTCCATTCTGGAACCAGAGAGATCTTATAGAGGGTAGAGCACTTACCTAGCATATGGTCCCCTGAACATCAGTAGGAAATCAGAGCCAGGAGTCAACCCTGAAAATAGGTGAAAATGATCCCCAAACAAAAATCAATGACTTGTTTAAAATAATTATTTTGATTATGTAATATTTGCATAGTTTTCTTGATTTGTATTTTGTTATTTCCATCTACTTTTAGTAATTTTCTTTTATCTATTTTATTGACTGTCTTGTTCTACTAATTTTAGTTATAAACTTAGATTTCTTATTATTGCTTTCTAAGATAGTCCGAATTTACAAAACTTTTGAATTAGTCATACTTTGTATTAAAGGTATGCCTAATTTTTTTTTATCAACAGTGATATTCACATTACCTTTCAATTATCTATAGGTTAGGTTCAAAAGATTCTGTTTCTAAATAAAATAATCTTTTTATAATATTAGTTAATAATTTCCACTAATTTCTGCACCTTCAGTAGAATTTGGTTTTGTGTTTTTATTATGTTAAAGTAGAGTTTAATCCAATTTTTCCTCAATTAAAATTCACACGTGTCATCACCTAGATACTAGAACTTTTGTACCAAGTTACACTACACCACTTTATATTCTCCTATTATATTCAAAAGTATCATTTAAATAATCCACATTAATTGGTCTCCATGGACTGTCAAGCACTCATAAGAAACTCACACAAATAATTTGTAATTGTAATGTAATAGCTTTTTTTTAACAGAGTTCATAGACCATTATTTCTAATTGGTCATACCGAATATATGAAAATATCACACAAAGATTGGCTATTCCTAAAAGAAGCAAAATATTTTTATTATAACAACCATAATTTGTCTCAATAAGACCATCAGGAAATTATGGTTATTGTAGGTTTTAAAGTACTTTCTAATTTGGAGTTTTAAAGCTACCATGTTGGGCTGGAGCAATAGCACAGTGATAGGGCATTTGCCTTGCACGCTGCTGATCCAGGACGAACTTTGGTTCAAAAGCCGGTATCCCATATGGTCCCCACGCCAGGAGCAATTTCTGAGTGCATAGCCAGGAGTAACCCCTGAGTGTCACTGAGTGTGGCCCCAAAACAAAAACAAAAACAATGCCAGCATATTATTTTCTTGGCATAACAATAATTACCTAGAATAAATATGCTCTTTTGTTTTATAATTATTTTATTTCTTAAAATAAGCCTATTACCATATCAAAACCCAAAAAATAATATACTAAAATTACATATAATAAAATGTTAATTACTCATGAAATTTTCTATTATAAATATTCTCAACTACTAAAGTAAATTAAATGCATTGAACACTTATTTAATTTGTCTTAACTAAATATATAATAAAGCTATGTATGTTACAATATCACTAATCTCTTTTTAATAATTATTTCAAGTTAAAATGTATCTATACAATTGTAATAATACGTTGATAATATATAATGTTTTTTGATTTTTCTAAATAAATTACATACAAAACATGCACATTTGGAAATACTCATATATTCATGTTTATGTAAAGTGTACACACTTATGAAAATAATATATACTTGTTCACTTGCTTGCATATACTTAGAGATATATGTATTTATTTTTAGTGTTTTAAAGAGATTAAATTATTCAAATAAACTTTTATCTAAATATAATTTAATTTTCTTCACATTCACAATTGTTTTTTTCATTTTAAACTTCCATTGTTGAGGCCGAAGCGGTGATGCAGCAGTAGGGCATGTGCCTTGCATGTGTCTGACCTAGCACGGACCATGGTTTGATCCCCCACTGTCCCATATGGTCCCCCAAGCCAGGAGTGATTTCTGAGTCCATAGCCAGGAGTAACCCCTGAGCGTCACTGGGTGTGGCCCAAAAATAAAAAAACATTTAATTAAATAAAAAAATAAAATAAACTTTTATTGTTATTGTTTACAACTTTTATTACATATTTCAACTTTTGATAAAATTTAATGTTCTTCAAATTTTAATAAAATCTATTCTGATGATGTTCTAACAGTTAGTCCTCATTTAGTACGTTTTTGCTATGTATAAATCCTTGCCCTGCATGTTTTTTTTTTTTTTTTTCCGGGAAGGGGTCACACCGGAAGATGCTCAGGGGTTACTCCTGGTTACATGCTCAGAAATCTCTTCTGCTTGGGGAACCATAGGGGACGCCTGGGATCCAACCGAGGTCTAGCCAGGGTCAGCCCCTTGCAAGGCAAATGCCCTACTGCTGTTCTAGTGCTCAGGCCCCTTCCTGTATTTCTTTATCAGAACACTTTGATGATAGATGAAAGACAAAAACTTTATTTTACTAAATACTAAAGTTTTGAACTTTTATTATAAAGCTGTACTGATTGAACAAAATAAGTTGTTGCAATATGAATCTTTTACTGTATAATTTAAAAATTGACTGGTTTAGCTACTTTATTCTGTTACATTTCCTCTACTGTTACTTTTTATACATTATTTCATGATGTATATAGTACAAGTGTTTTTATAAATAATGCATTCCTTTCTCTGAATTTAACATAAGTATGCATTATCAATATTTGTTTCTTATTTCTATAATTTCTGAACATTGAATGCAAACAAAAAGTTCAGTTAAAATAATAATAATTTGATGGAAATGAAAGTAAGATACAATAAGTTGTACAATATAATACTTGACTTAAAAGCTGTTCAAGTGTTAATTATATTTTAGGAAAATAAGGTTAATTTAACAGTATAAAATATAATCACAACAAAGCGTCATTGGGGAAGCCAAATTATCAGCCACAAGATGGAGCTACATTTATATTTTTTAACAAAATATGAGAAAATATAAATTAAGGCACCATGTTTTCTTTTAACTTTTGGTGCCATGTTTTTAAATATATGTATTCTATGTTATAAATATATATTTTAAATCTCTGGGAGTGGGGTGGATTTATAGCACAATAAGTAGGGCATTTGCCTGCACACGACCAACTTGGGTTTGATACCTAGCAATCCACATGATTCCCCAATCCTGTCAGACATTATTGCTTAACACAAAGCCAAGAGTAATCCCTGACTATCGCCAGTGTGGCCTAAAATCGGCAAAGATATATGCTTAGGAATAATTTGTCATTACTTATACTTTTTCAAAAATAAAATTATCAATATTTGAAATATGACTATGTCATTTCTATAAAAGATATTAACTATATAACACCTATTTTAAAGTTGTCATAGATTACAACCATTATACTACTAAATTACAAAGTGATATTTGTTTCAGAAAGATGATTTATTTTGGTAAACTCAATTTTTAAGTATTTGTTTAGAGCTAAATAGGTTACTTCTGCTTACAATGTTTCTGAGTTAGTTTTCTCCAATATTCCTTCATTCAACTTGGGCTGTTGCAGTCAGAAAGTACGAGGACACTAACTTTGTGATTTGCATCCTCAGTGAAAACCTTGGATGGAAAGAGGATTTTAATGGTCTAAAAGATAAAATATATCACTTGATATTTTTGCAACAAATATATTTATTATATGTTTACTACACAGTATTTAATATATACTACAAGTTGACATAAATATTTATTAATATATAGATGTTCTAGGGTTTGTGCCATTGGTATTTGTATGTACAGAGAATAAAATGTATGTTTGCTATTCAATTTTAGAAATTACTTGACAGGCATTATTTGTAAGAATAGCTAATGGCATCTTAACCACAACAAACTATTAAGTTTGCTTTCAGAATACTAGATTTTTAAACAATGACAATTTAGATTTAAAATTGTGCTTATTATTTTATTTCTAAGTCTTTAATAAATCCCTGAACATCAGTATCCTAGTAAAGAACAAAAATCCTGTTAATTTTAATTTATTAAGTTAAGTAGAGGTCATATTTTTTCTTTAAATTGATAGATATTATTCAACAGGAATATATATTGCCATGGAAATTATACCTCATTGCCTAATATTTAGCATTTCTTTTGTTTGTTTTTTGGAGGGCACAATCGGGGACACTGGGAGATTACTCCTGGCTGTGAGTTTAGAAATTACTCCTGGGATATTCCAGAGACCATTTTGGATGCCAGGGATGGAACCCAGTCATCAATATAAAAGGCAAATGCCCTATACTTATTTTTCTTATACATGATGGTAAGTCTACTAGTATATGAATACTCTTAATGGGAACATTATTTCATACATATTCTTCCTGTGTTATCAAGATGAATTTTTGGTAGCTCTAACATGTCATTTCAGTGTAATCCTTAATAAAGATATTACTTCACTATAAATATATTAAACATTAAAAATCAACATTTAAAAAATTCACTAAGTGAAGTGGTTAGCATCATATGAACAAGAATCTATAAGAAATTTAAATTGGAAATTAATAAGTGAATTTATATAAGGATATTATTTTTCTGCTCTTGTTTTGTGTGACGATTTCAAATAGTCCAATCAATAGGTATTGAGAGAATTAAACAGTAATAATGACTTATGATCTGATAAAGGACTGTAATGTTCATAGTTTATATGAAGTGATTTAACTTAAGACACTTTAATCCATGACAAAGTCAATGCAAGCCAAGTGCCCTATAATATGTACTATCTCTCTTGTCCCAACATCCATTTTATCTTAATTTATTTTCAAATTGTTTTTTCTCATTTGGGCCATAAAGCATATATAATTCTACTACTAAATTCACCAGTGAAAATCTGTTTTGAATATTACCCTTGATATAAAATTAAGCTTGATTAAAGTTGTGTTTGTTCTTTTTGATGCTTACTAGTCTCACTGATGAAATCTCATTACCATTTTGATTCACATTTTCTTGATGCTCAATGATGCAGTTTTTTTTTATTGTACTTGATGGCTATTTGTATGTCCTTATGAAAGTTTCTGCTCATCTATTATATTCATTTTTAAAGTTTTTTTTTTGAAGAGATGTACTTCTTTTCATTTTTTGTTTGTTTGTTTGATTTTGAGGGTGATTTTTTTCTATCCGCACAACAGGAAAATGAAACAAGACCAAGGGAGCAAAACTCTTCATTACTTAGCACATTCATGCTACAAGTTGACGCTCTATTCCCTTCGGTCCTATTAGATTTCTGTAGAGAGGAGGTTTATCAGGCATTTTCTCGTCTCCCTTCCCTGAAGTGACTTCCTTGTGGAACTGGTGAACTGCCAGCTGGCCAGCCCTGATGAGGACGTGTGAGCGGATGCAGGTGATGACCTCTACGGCTTCCTCAGGGCTCCAGCTGTAGGCCTGGATCAGATAGGCCGCTACCATGGTAGCACTCCTGGAGCGCCCGGCCTTACAGTGCACATAGACACTCTGGCCCTGGGCCCGATACTTGAGTGCAAACTGGACTCCTTGGTGCAGATGGGCCAGGCTGGGAATGCCAGTCATGTCCACGGTGCTGAGGCGCAGTTGTTTGACCCCGACTTGTTTCCATTACTTGTAGGAGTTGCACAGAAACCTCGTCTCATATTCCTCATTCATGTTGATCACGGCCTCATTCATGTTGATCTCCACCTGCACCAACAGACGTGTCATACTCCGCAAGGGCAGCGCGCCCAGCAACACGGTGGAGTCGATGCCGTGGTACTACTCGTGGTGCCCCCGGCCCGGCATCTTCTCCCGCAGCACCGTGCAGAGGAGCGACGGGTAGAAGAGCACCCGGGCCAGGCAAGCCTCCAGCAAGCCACAGGCCGCCATGCCATCCCACTCAAACGGGCGCAGCCCAGCAAAGCATCCTGCCAGGTGGATAGACTTGAGGAACCAGGTGGGTTTGTCCCAAGTCAACAGCCCATGAAGGGGCCCGGGGGCGCCCACTCCAAGCTGACCCCCCCTTAAAGTTGTTGGTTTTTTTTTTTATAATTTTTAAAGTTACCTTATATCAGTGATATTAATGCTTTGTCATATGAGTTTTGGGAAAATGTTTATTCCAAGTTTGTAGGGTATAATTTTATTCTAGTTGTGATTTACATTGTAGTGCAGATACTTTTTTAACCTTCTGTAGTTTCACTTTTTTTTTTTTGTTTTTTTTGGTTTTTCGGGCCAAACCCGTTTGATGCTCAGGGGTTACTCCTGGCTAAGCACTCAGAAATTGCCCCTGGCTTGGGGGGACCATATGGGATGCCGGGGGATCGAACCGCGGTCCTTCCTTGGCTAGCGCTTACAAGGCAGACACCTTATCTCTAGCACCACCTTGCTGGCCCCAGTTTCACTTTTTTTATTTGCTTCAATATTTTTGACCACTGAATAAGAAAATGTTTCCAGATTCTGAGTAATGAAAGGTGACAACACCAGAAAGAACAAATACAATAAGTGCTGGTATGGATGTGGCAAAAAAAAAAAAAAAAAAAGACTTCCTTAGAAATATAAAGTAATCCTCCAAACTTTGGGCAAATAGTATAGATATGTCTCAAAACAACAGCAGCAGCAACTTTTGTATGACCCAGCAATTCCACTTCTTGACATTTATCACAATGTCCAAAAACATTTACTTAGAAGATATTTGTACTATCTGTTTCTTGAAGCACTAACCGCAATAGCAAAATCTGGAAACAACCTAATTTTGCACGAACAGATGGTTAAATAAAAAAAAATGGTATATATCGATAGTGGAGTAACTCTTGCTTATAAGAAAAGGCAAAATATGTTTTCATCTATTTGGAAACAAACTATTATAGTCAACTATGTCAACTATGTGATGCATTTTCTTTAAATAAAAAGTAAAAAAGCTATTCTGTTTGCTGCTATGTAGATAGTATTATGCTGAATAAAGTTAACAAAAGAATCTCTCTCATATGTGGGGTCTAAAAATACATCATCAAAGAACCACAGAAAGACAAAGGCAACAGAACTTGAGAACTGTTCTACAGATCTAGTTTTCCTGGGAACAGAATTCTGTGGAGTGGGTAGGAGTGGTTTATGTAGATTCAAAATGTGACAATATAATGGAGAATTTGGTGTTGCAAACTTGACACATAATCATATATAAAGCAAATTTACTTTGCAATGTTGAAAGAAAAATACATGACCTGACTTTGATATTGAGTTTTGCTAACTCAAAGTGATTTATTATATAATTCAATAGTCAATATTATTCCATAATCTGAAAGTATTGACATGTATCTGTGCTGATGTCAAGGTAGCAAAGAAATGTGTGGAAAGTCTAAATAAACTGATCATAGAGGATAACTACTTGCTAGAGTCAACATGCAATACTAATAAAGCCTACCTATTTTAAAAAATTGACTCATTAATTAATTTAATCCATAAAGAGACCAATCCAACATTAGACTTCAAGGTTTTAGAAAATAGGTAAACAGTATTACCTGGGGATAACATTCAGATAATAGCTGAAATATCTAACAAGACTTTTTTTTATACATAGCTTCTTTATTAATCAATACATGACTGAAAATTGGAGCAGTTGCTGATGACTGGACAAGACAATATAATATAAAACTGACTTGAATATAATTAACATATCAATTTTAAAATAACATCCACCAGTTAAATAAATTACAGCATAACTTTAGTTTAATTAACATTATATAAAATAATTATATTCACAGATCTACTTATTATCAACTGCCATCACTTAAGTAGAAACAGAACTATAAAGATGCCTATTGTATGTTTATTCTCCCTAATTTGCTACTTTGAAGAAAAAGAGCAATATGATTGTATGTTATGGCACTAATACAGGTTAAACTGAGACAGATTAAAATTATGGAGTTTATTATAGCCAATGTAAACGTTAACTGTATAGCATTAATCTAAAATTGATTATAAGTGTTCAACAGACGAAATGTAGTTGTACATTTTTTACAGAAGCCATAAAACAAAACATAAAATATTTGGACATATTTTAAGTAGTACTCTTTTTGAGAAGTAATCAATTATTCCATTACAACTAATTTATCTTCAAATTTGTTCTCAGATGCTTGCTCAGTTGACTGTGGCTTAGGATATGTTCATTTACATAGCTATCACTGAAATCAAATTCTGAGTATGAAGACATTTTAAATTAATACTTTAGGTATTACTTTTGATTATCCTAAAATATAGGGGAAATTGGCCATAAATTTTATGTTAGCAGCATTTTAAGTTTAAATTGTTCTTTTGCCATTCTAAAGTCATAGGCTAGAATGTTTGATCTGTAGGAAAATTGTTTTATTCTTTATTGTTCATCTGTTTTAGCTTCTCCAAGCCCAATAAAACAATAATACATACTGCTTATAACTGTAAATTTTATATGTAAACCTGGAGAAACACATCAGAAAAAGAAATACTTCATAAAAAAACACCCCCTTTACCAATGTAACATTTCCACCACGAATGCCCAACCACAAACATATTAGTAATTATGGTTCTTAAATAAATATATTATTTTTAAAAAAAAGAAAGAATACAAAGACCAGAGCAGTGGTACGGTGAAAAGGCATTTGCCTTGCACACAGCTGACCTAGAATAGACAGAGGTTCTATCACCCAGAGTTCCATATGATCCCTCAAACTGGGAGTGATTTCTGAGCACATAGTCAAGAGTAACCATTGTACGTCACCAGGTATGGCCCAAAACCAAAGCAAGCAAACAAAAAAAAATTACACAAACAAACAAAAAAGAAATAATACAATAATAATTATCCTATTATTAAACATGCCTCCTGGTATAGATGAGTAATTTAATTTCTGACAAGTATAATCATAGTAGAACTAATTTTTTGAAAAAAAAAACTCAGTCATTAAATTCGTTTAGCTGTTTATATAAGGGAATATAGAAAATGTCTTTATGGCATAAACTTCCATGTATGATAATCTATTTAAAGCTTTGATGATAACTAAGAAACATTATCAGCCCCATAAATCTAAAAATGTCACTTATTTTTTTTTTTTAAGATTGGAGATAAGTTTGGGCCATATTAAGTGGTGATCAGTGACTACTTCTGGTTTTAGGCTCAGTTGCCATTCCTGCTAGTATGCAGAGTATCATATGCTATGTCATGGACCAAATTTGAGAGCACTGTATGTAAGTAAAGTAAATATTATATTATATCTACTGACTAAAGTTTCTTAAACTTTCTAAATATAAAATATTTTAGATAAGATTTCAAAAGTATCTAGTCTTAGATACCACCTTATGAACTTACCCAGTTTAATGCTATTACAAGGACTATAGAATTTTATTGCATATATAAATTAGTTCTTTACTGTGATGAAAAATAAAAATATTTAAAAGAAATGTATGGATATTGGAAGGTTAAAGCATCAAAATAATTTTAATTTAATACTTAGTATTAAATTTAATCACAAAATTTCAATTTCTGTAAACTGAAAAATATATAATATTCATTTAAAATTAGAATAAGGCACAAATATTCAGTGCTCATGGGTTACAAAAAATAGTTAATATATTTGTAGTAATCAAGAAGTATCTACCATACACACAATATTTCTCAAAATCCCAGTCATTTTCCAATTAAATCTAAAATAATGGAACCATAAAAGTCAATAAATGTGAAAATTTTATTTCTAAAGATAAAGATATATAGATAAATGCAACAGAGTAGATTAAAAAGAGAATAAGGTACAGTAAAAAATAAATGTAAGATAAAGGTGCTAAAGACATACAATGGGTAAAGTGTAATTCTTTCACTTAATGCTTTTTAGGAGATTATAACAACTTGTTCTAAGAGCAAAAAGTACAATGAATTAAAAACTAGTACAAGGACCAGAGAGATGCATGGATGTAAGGCGTTTACCTTTAATGCAGAAGGTCATCGGTTCAAATCCCAGCATCCCATATGGTCCCCTGAGCCTGCCAGGAGCGTGAAGCCAGAAGTAACCCCTGATCGCTGCCAGGTGTGAGCCCCTCCAAAAAACCCAAAAATAAATAAATAAAATAAATAAATAAATAAATAAATAAAAACTAGTACAATACAAAAAAACAATATCTAGAAGATAATATAGTTGTTTCTTGATAAAAACTTGGCATGGTTTTGCATTTGACAAAAAAAATAACTTAAATATACAAATAGGAATGTAAACTTTTGCGCAAGTAAGTTGTAGTCAAAATGAAAAGTTATCCTATGGAATTGAGAAAAGTATTTTTAGGTCATTTATTTGATTGATAGAGCATATCAAAAATGGAAATAATACATAAAACTCAATAGCTTAAAAGGGCAAAAGACTCCATGAGAAGATAAACAATAGATATACAAATGAAAAGGAGTTATATATAAACAAAGGTGTTCAATATAACTAATGATTAACATGTAATACAAACCAAAACCAAAGTGAATATTATGCCCTTATTGGTTATGTTTAATATAAACAAACAGACAAAAAGACATCTGAAACAAGAGTGATAGCACAGCAGGTAGGGTGTTTGCCTTGCATATGGCAGACTGGAGTTCTATCCATGGCATCCCACATGGTCTCCAAAGCCTGCCAGAACAATTTATTTTTTATTGTTTTTGTTTTTTGAGGGTTTTTTGCGGGGGAGGGGCATAAGGGACTCCAAGAGATCAAACCACGGTCCATCCTAGGCTAGCACCACAAGGCAGACACCTTACTGCTCTGTGCCACCTCTCTGGCCCCAAGCCAGAACAATTTCCTAATGCAGAGCCAAGAGTAATCCTTGAGAACCACTGGGTGTGACCCAAAAAGAAAGAAAACAACAACAACAATAACAATACAATAAAAACAGATCTTCTGCTGACAAAGAAAAAAGAGTACCATATACTAATTTTTAAAAACAATTTTCATGTGTAGTTCAAAGTAGAAGTTCTAATAGGTGACACAAAGATTTATCCAATAATAATCACAAAGGTCAATATTAAAAATAGAATATATTAGTAATGCTCAATTTACATTCATCTATTATTATTTTGATCTAAAATTAGAAGTCAAATTATTTTTGAATGCTTAATGAATTTTTAAAAAGTTTTGCAAACATTTTGTGAAATGCTGACTTTCTTTAGTTAATTTGGCAAAGATTTTGGAAGCCCTTTGGATAATGCAGTGAAGAGCAATGGCCTTCTTTACACCCTCCTCTTCAAGTCTTTTCCAAATTTTATTTTCTAAATCACTTCATTTAATTACAATTTGGATGACTCAAAAAAAAAAAACAATTTTCAAATTTGATTTATATTTTTTAATTTCAAGCCTTTTATAGTTATATTTAAGGTAAATAGTGCCAATGAAATAAGGTAATTCCTGCCACCAGTGTTAACCTCCCTCAGCCACTGTTCCTAGCATGTATTTCATACCTACACCCTTAATCTCCTGAACTGCTAGTGGAACAGGTCCCTTTCGTGTATAGAGCTAGTTGTAGTTTGGGTCTCTTGAATCTGTTGTCGTTGCCTTTGGGTTGGATATTTAGGTCTGATCATTTTTTTTTTTTATTTTCACTCAGTGTTCTCAAGACTGCTTTGCCCTGAGATCATCCACATTTTTTTTTCTCAATTTGTAGAAAGACATAGAAATAGGATAGAAAACAATATAATTCATGTCCTATGGTTCTGTTAAAAACAAAATAACAAAAGAAAAATAAACATAACAACAAAATAAAAGAAAGAAAAAAGAAATTAGGCAGAGCCCCAGTCTAGAAGCTATAAATATAAATTTAAAAGAACAAAAAAAAAAAAAGGAAAAGAAAAAAGGAGGAGCTAGTGCAGCAAGGTTTTGTTGTTGTTTGCGGTAGTGGTGGTGTTTTTTGGGTTTTTGCTTTTTTTTTGTTTTGTTTTGTTTTGCATAGGCAAGTAAGAATTGGGAAAATTTAAAGGAAATTCCCTCCACTTACAGATACAGGGTGTCTCCACAGTTGAAGCATATTGTCATGAGAATAACTACAGGCTCCTGACATGTTCATTGTTGAACACCAACGTCTTTCTTTATAGTGCCAGGAAAAGTCCTGCTCAGCTGTGGTTGTCAAAGTCAGTACTCTGTAATTGGAGATCTTGGTTTTTACACAGAACCTGGGATGAAGTCTAGGATAGCGTCATTCTTTATGGTTCCAGAAATTTTACTCAGTCACAGTTGGTGTAGTCAATCTTATGTAATTAATTTTTTTTCTTCTATAATTAATGATCTTGGTTTTTTGCACAGATCAAAGGATGGAGTGTCTTCTGATTTCATCTCACTGTTAGGGGATGAGGTACAACAAATTGTCCTTAAATCAAGTTGTTGCTGTTTTCTAGTAAACAGGATGCCATGGTTTTTTGTTGTTGTTGTTGCTGTTTGGTTTTTTGAATCACTCTTGGCAGTGCTTAGGGGTTATTCCTGGCTCTACACTCAGAATGGGGTCCGTCCAGGGTTGGCCACATGTAAGGCAAACACCCTACCACTGTGCTATCACTCCAGCCCCAACAGGATGTCATATGAATCTACCCTGAGCAAGTTATTACCAAATCAATATTAAAGACTCCCCAAAGGAAAGTTTACTTCCTGGTGCTGCTACAAGGAATTGTGAGAGTTCTAAGGTTGGGATTTGGGGTTTGGGGTTGATTTTTGATCACATGTGGTCTAAGTCCAGTCCCCATGACATATATTCAGGTTTAAAGAAAATATAAATTGATATATTTAGTATAAAAATTGAAAATTATTGTAATTATATACCAGGGTACTCATATCATTAATATTACTTTCACATTTAAAGGAAAAATGCTCTTTATTTCAACAAAAATTTGGTAAATTTGCATTTATCTATGAAAATTCTATACTGGCTGAAAGAAAGTTTTCACATTATTATTCAGATGCTTTCATATATTTTTCTCTAGTGCCATGAATTTTTTAACTTGATACTTAGAAAACATTCTTGGTGTTCAGAGGACCATATACTCACACGTCCTGCATTCAACAAGCATACTCCAGTTCATTGATCTATCTCGTTGGTTCATAGACATACCATTTTATAGCAACTGGTCTTTTTGTTTGTTTATATTTTGGGCCACACTCTGTAGTGCTCAGGGGTTCCTCCTGGCTCTGTGTTCAGAGGTGCTTTGGTGGGCTTAGGACTCCATTTTGGATGCTGAGGATTGAACACAGGTCAACCATATGAAAGTTCAGTGCCCTACATGCTGTGCTATCCCTCTGGTCCAACAACTGGTCTTTGCATTAGCTGTTCCTCTGTTAGCTTTGATTCAAAAATGATGTAAATATGAAAGGAAAATTTTGAGAGGTAGACTTAAGAATTCTAGTACTACATATTGCTAAAAAAAACTTAATGGAGTTTACTTCAAAGTGTATATTTGTCTAAATTTTCACTGTATTTTCATTTTATTTTATGAATTTATATAAATTTGTTGTATGATGTTTAGTATCATTTAGTTATGTCAGTTTTCAACTCAGGATTGCATTTTATCTATATAAAATATACAGATAACAGATTTAACATTTAGTATTTGCAAACTAATTTAATGTCATCATAAAAGTATTCATGATATAGTATTAAAAGGTCATCAATAAACTAACTAAATCTTCTTGTCTCTGACATATATGGGTGACCAGCCTATGCTCAAATGTTCTGAGATTGAAAATTTACTGCTAAGATTGCACTATAATTTTCGTAGCTACTTTATTACAAAATAAACTGTATCAGTGAATAATAAATCTTATTTTCATACAACTCAGTAAGCGGTATTGCAATATACAAAAAAGCTACAAACACGTAAGCAATAAACTGGTGATGAATAGACAGAATATAAATATATATAAATATATATACCAATATATTTAAAAGTTATCTGCAACCTTAGTAACAGCAATATTGATACAAAGTGGTATTAGACAACTGTATTGCAAAATATAAAAAACATATAAAAGATATAAGATAATCAAGTAGGATTGAGATAATATGATTTCAGCTTTATCACATGGTAGTTTCCTTGGTAACTAGAAAATAGAATAGGAATATCTCAGTCAACTCTATGGGAATCCAGACTTAAAAGTGCTTTTGTCCTTAAATCTTTACTGATCTGCAAGAATGAAATTCATTTTAAATAATATCTAGGGATATTTTTAAAATGACAATCAAAAGAGTATGATCCTACATGGATATCATCACATTGCTTGAGACATACAGGCCTCTGCCTGCAGATGTTTTTTAAGCTGAATAATCCGATGAATATGCCTGCGCAAAAATTCAGCTTTTGGCTTAGATACAGTGAATTGGAAATATACTGTCATAAAAGTAAAGCTGGTTTTAACTCACACTCAATCCCTCCTGTACAATTCATTTTTCTGAGAAAACTTTGTTAAATGAAATCAAAACAGGATATAAAATTGAAATATTTTTGTTGTTTGACATGAATATGCTCTTAATAGTTTTAGTGTTATATGTAAGTTTATATTTAAGAAGAACCATTAGTAGAAAACTGCTATAAACATAGCACTCAATTATTTGGTTTTTAATCAGAGTAGTTTACATTCTGTTTTTAAAAACTCACTATTATTTTTTGGCAACAGCAAAACACAATTGCGCTCTTACTGATTTCATTTCCTATATTAGCACAAAAAGCTTGCAAGTTTCTTCAGTGTATAATAAGTATATGAATACATTATATTTAAATATAATATATACTAATATAATATATTTATATTTTATAAATATAAAGAGTAAATAAACATTTAAGGATACAATTTTAGTATAAATTGTTTATTAATTGTTTAATATATCCTTTTAATTTGCAACTTCATAAACTGAACCCAGGACTTCGCAGAAGTAAAATAAATGGAATATTGCTGAACTATATCACTGGCCACATTCTTCTGTCTGTCTTATCCTCTGCTGTGATGCATTCAGGATATTCTTTGAGTATTTGTATATATATGTAAATATATATGCATAGATAGATATAAATATAGATATTAGTCCTAGTCTTTGTCCCACATAGGTCTAAGTAATGGTCCCCTGTGCCTATTTCTGAGCAGACAGCCAGGAGTAACCCCTGAGCACTGCCGGGTGTGGCCCAAAAACCAAAAAAAAAAAAAAAAGAATAACTATATTATATAAATTCTAAAAAATTCTAAGCAGATCACAAGTTTGCATCCTCTTTAATTATTGCTGACAGGGAAATCTGTGGAGCCACTTCAATTAGTTATTATTTTAAATATTTTACCTAATCAAAAATACCGAAACACATTAACTGACCTATTGGCTAGATTTTTTGTTTTGTTTTGTTTCTTTGGACACACCTGAAGCTCAGGGGATACTTCTGATTCTGCACTCAAAAATCATTCCTGGCAGGCTTAGGAGATCATATGAGATCCAAGGAATTAAACCTGGGTCCATCCTGGGCTGGTCACATACAAGGTAAATGCCCTACCACTGTGCTATCTGTCCAGCCCCTATTTGATAGATATTTTTTTTTTTTTTGATTTTTGGGCCACACCCGGTGACGCTCAGGTGTTACTCCTGGCTATGCGCTCAGAAGTAGCTCCTGGCTTGGGGGACCATATGGGACGCCCGGGGATCGAACCCTGGTCCATACTAGGCTAGCGCTGGGAAGGCAGACACCTTACCTTTAGCGCTACCAAGCCGCCCCTATTTGATAGATTTTTATTAGTCTGTAAAAAATGGGTTTCACTCTAAACCCCATTAAAAATATTCTCTTGTAAAATTGAGACTATTTAACAAACAATACGTTATTTACACTCTAGCAAACATGTTATCCTTATATTTCTACTAATATGTTCATTAGGACAGCAAATAAATAAAACTGATTTTTCTCTCGGGCCTATACCTACAGTGAAACAAAAAAGTATAAATCTGAAAGAAAAAAATAAAACAAACCAATTCAAAAAATAAAATTTTTCTAGAAATATTACCAAAGTAGGGGCTGGAGAGATAGCTTGGAGGAAGGCATTTGCCTTGCATGCAGAAGGACAGTGTTTGGAATCCTGGCATCCCATATGGTCCCCGAGTCTGCCAGGAGCTATTTCTGAGTGTAAAGCCAGGCGTAACCCCTGAGTGCTGCTGGGTGTGACCCCAAAACCAAAAACCAAAAAAAAAAAAAAAAAAAAAGAATATATATATTACCAAGTAAAACTTCAAAGACAACTGCCTGTTAAGAAAACAAATATGGGGGGGGAGGTCGAACCCCTTGCTGATGGTCTGCGAGTCCAAAAATAACTCCCAGAAAGATAAATTAAATCCCATTCTTCTGTCCCCCCTTTTGGGGGAGACCTTGGTAATAATATCCGGAGTAAATAATCAACAAAGGCAAAAGATTAGGGGACCAAAGGTTCAGCAAAAAGAGTTTTTTTTTTTTTTTTTCAGTTGCAGCCAGCTCCAAAAAGCAAACCGAACAAGCCGTCAGCTCTGGCAAAAAGTTCTTCATAGCAATTTCACCATATCCTGCCCCTAAAGAATATTTTTATTTCTTTGTTTGTTTTGCACCACACAGTTTGTGCTCTTGGATTACTATTGGCTCTACTGTCATTCCTGGTGGGTCATTCCTGGCGGTTTTCAGGGAACCATATAGTATGGCAGAGATCAATCTCAGGATGTCCATTTGCAAGCCAAAGCCCTACCTGCTGTGCTGTTTCTCCTGCTCCAAAAATATTTTTAATTGAGTTAAAACATATTTCTAAAAATATATGTTAGGAACAACACAATTGCTTTTTTAAAAAATAAATGTTGACACACCGATATTGCCACTTGTTTGCTGGCCCATGAAAAGGTACTTTCTTGGAGAGACTTCTCTTGTTCTGATGTCTATTAGAGTCTTTTCATTACTTATTAAAATGTTCTATTTGTCTTTTAGTTCTGACGTGTGTGTGTGTGTTGTGTGTGTGTGTGTGTGTAGATTAAGCTAGTAATTGAGATGATTTGATAAGCTAGATTTGAGATGATTTTATAAGAGATAAAGATAATCAGGTTTATCCTTCTTTAGTTCTCTTCATCTCTTAATTTTTTGAGAGAATGTGAAGTTACCCAAAAATATCAAAGATTTTGTTTAGTATGTTATATACAAACAGGTTGTATATAACAACACGGTTAGAATTCTGCTAACCTATACAAATAATGCTGGTCAAATATAAAAATAAGTTTTAATAATTTAGATTTTGATGTTAGGAGATAAACTTTTGCTTGAATACAGAGATTAAACTCATGTTTTGTTTTGTTTTTCTTCTGAAGAAGATGGTTCTCTCAAACAAACCTCTTTTTTGTTTTTCTCTTTTTTTCTCTGTCTCTGTCTCGCTTGATTCATATTTAAATAACGGTTTACTTGAAAAAGAAGAAACAGAAGATACTTAAACTATAATAATGCTAAACATTTATTTGAGCATCTATAAAATTCATTACCACAGTTAAATAGTCCACTCCAGTACAATTTGTTTTTTCAAGACATTTGCACAAAGAACTTACAGTTTTTATTGAATAACTCATGCACTAATGTATGTTTAACTTGCTTAAAGAAATATGACAATTCTCCTAGGATTACAAAGTTGTTAGTTAAATATCAGCTATACAATGTCAAATAATATGCATGAGTTAATTATTGAATAATATTAATGGTATAAATACATTGTGAATATTTAACCTATAATTCTAACCACAACTATATTATAATATATTTTTATGAAGTAACTATGAAAAATACACCACATATAAAATATTCTAAGAAATAACATTTTAATTTTTCTCAGGTTGAGCAGCATGTACCTGGCTTATATAAACAGTTTTTAAATGAATGATATATTGACACAGAAATTTCTAATTTCTAATTTGACTGTCTAAGTAAATTTATACTTCACAATTTTGGCATTTTTATTAAACACACTAATCACTTAAAAGTATGTCTTAAATAAATATAATTTATATTTTCATTAAAATGATATAAGAGATACAGTAAGTTTATTTCAATTAATTAAATAAATAATTTTTTAAGTAACACATAAATTGAGCTTCTGAGACATCAATGATTATGAATAATACTATTTTATTTTATTTTACTTTTTGTTTTGGATTTTGGCTCACACCCAGCAGCATTCAGGGGCTACTCCTTTCTCTATGCTCAGAAATCGCTTCTGGTAGGCTCAGGGACCATATGGGATGCCAGGATTCAACCCACCATCCTTCTGCATGAAAGGCAAATGCCCTACCTCCATGCTATCTCTCCGGCCCTTGAATATTATTATTTTAAACAATAAATTAGTTAAACCTAAAAGATAGCACATGAATTTGTATGGAAACATATTATCTTTATTTTTATAAGACTAAAGAAGTATCAGAATTTTTTTAAATTTAAATCAAAACATGACTATTTTATTTAGAATGTTGCAATAACCCATATAATAAATTTGTAATTTAGGATGATTTATTTTTAAATGTTTTGAAGGAGCTTTAAAATGTAAATTTATTATAGTTGAATATAGCTTTTGTAGATGTATTAGAAATAGATTATAATTACCATTGCACCAAATGTGGAATAATGGAAATATATGACTCATAGCTTGAATTACATGGTATAGTGTGTTTATATACTGCTCTGAGAATGTAACAGAACTAGTATATATCAGTGGAAACTATGTTAAAATTATTCTTAAAGTAATCAGGTTTATATGACTATAAGAGATAACAAATATTTTAGGCTCAGAGCCATAGTACATAGGGTAAAATATTTGCCTTGCATGTCGCCATCATAGGTTTGATTCCTGGTATCTCATGTAATTCACCAAGCACCAGGAGGAATTTCTGAGTGCAGAACCAAAAGAATCCTGAGTACCACTAGAGTGGTTCAAAAATAAAAATGTGGGGAGAGAGAGAGAACCAACTACCTAGTATTTCCATTTTAATGCCCTATTACAAATAGGGTATTAAAAACACATATCCAGACTTGCATCAATTATTTAAAGAAAATCAACACATAATCTGTTCAGAAATGGAAATTCCATTTGTGACATCAACTTAGAGTACTAAAGGAAAGCATAACGGAATAAAATTGAAAAATGAAGTTTCTATCTGTAATCTAAAGGATACCTGTTGAAGAAGGTACAAAACATGCATGAGTTTAGAAATCTAAGGGAGGGACCGAGTGGTAGCACAGAGGTAGGGTATTTACCTTGCATGCGGCTAATCCTGTACGAATGCTGATTCAAGTTCCGGCATCCCACATGGTCCCCTCCAGCCAGGAATGATTTCTAGGTACAGAGCCAGAAGTAGCGCTAGTGCCACTGTGGTTGCCCCCCTCCCCCCAAAAAAAAGGAACAAACAAACCAACAAACAAAAAAGAAATCTAAGGGAACAACATCCTGGAACTATAAATCTCTTTCAAAATATGAGCCATCTATTTTGATTTTTAAAGGTTTGCTACATGTTCTTTATCATTCTTTGTGCATATTTATTGAAAACTACAAGGGATATTGAAGATTTTTGAGACTTTTTTTTTAATTCCTGTCTATCTTGCCTAAATTCTCTATCAGAGAGATGATAAATGCATAAGATAACACAAAATCTTCTATGGAATGGAACTCAAATAAGTTAGAGCAGATTCCATGGTATACATAGAAATAAGTGTCCACAAGTCCAAGGGACATGTGTACATAATCTGCAAACAAATTAATTGGCATAAAAATGTTTCATCTCTTCTAATATAAATTGTAAGCACAAAGAGAGACAAAGAAATTTTCAAATTACTTCACCTGGTTGCAACTTAGCAAGTTTACCAGTAGAAAAGAAAAAAGGCAACATTGCATTTTCAACTTTACTTGCCATTTCTAGCATGTTGTATTTATGGGTTTTATTTGTTTGTTTGCTTGAATGATTGGTTTTGTTTGTTTATTTAGTTTGTTAATTGGCTTCAAGACCACACAGGTTATCCTCAGATTACTTCTGGCTCTGTGTTCAAGAATTACTTCTGGCAAGAACCTTATATGCCACTGAGGCTCAAACTAAGATAAATCAAGTTCTCTACATCTAATATATAGGATTCTTGCTTGAGTTCCTATTTATCTCCAAAATGTTGGCTATATCATGCTATTGCTTGCTGGAATTGAGCTTATCATTTGATAAATCTTATGTGACTCATAATGTTTTCTTTATATGTTATTATTAGACATATTGTCAGAATTTTGTCTATTTGTCTTGTCATTTTAATATCAATGCATTATATATTATTCAATTTGGGTTTATTTTGACTAAACTCTATAAACATCTTGGATCAGGTTGCATTATTTGCTTCTAAGATTGGAAAAGTTATCAATTATAAAATCTTCAACTAATGATTTTTTTATTTTCTCTCTTTTCTTATATAGAATACTTAATATGAATATTACTTTACTGAAGCTGTGCCATAAATTTGCTATTTTATTTTCAGTTATTTTATATGTGCCTTATCCTCAATATTATGGACATCTGATTCATACCTTCATTTCCATAATTCTGCTTCTGAGTCATATGATTACATTAATTTTTATCCTTTTTATTTTATTTCCTTTTCCTTGCTTTCTTTCTTTCTCTTTCTTTATTCTTCCCTTTTATCTTCCTTCCATTCTTTATCCTTTCTCTTTCCTTTCTTTCTCTATATATTGTGTTCATGAGTTCAATAACTTTTGATTGAATTTTTATCTGTTCTTTTCATACTTTTTATTAGAACTCTTCTAATACACTCTTCAAATTATTAAATATATTTATAATTGTAACTTATGTCTTCAGTAGGGGATTTATATATCTCTTCTATGCTTGTAACTGTGTTTTGTCTTCATCCCTTAATGCAGGAAAATTACTTTCTGTTTTCACTGTGTCGATGCATTGTAAGGGATAGTATTTGTATGCTAATGAAAAGTGATTTTTCCCAGAAGTTTCTTTCAAACTGAAAAGGCTATCGCTTGTAACAATTCATCTATAAATTGACTCAAGTCTGTAAACTTAGAAAAATTGTGTAATTTTTTAGTTTAGAAACTCAAGAATTTGAAGCAATGCTGCAGCGTTAGGGCATTTGCCTTGCACGTGGCTTCCCCAGGATGAACCTTGGTTTATTCCCCCCAGTGTCCCAAATGGTCCCCCAAGCCAGGAGCGACTTCTGAGCACATAGCCAGGAATAACCCGAGTGTCACCAGGTGTGACCAAAAGCCACACACACACAAAAAGGACACTCAAGAACATTTTAGCTCCCATATATGTAATTATTTTCATTTCTACACACAGTGGTTGAGTATCTCATTCCTGGAGAAAAAAATAGTCAAATTGAATTTACAAATGTTTGGTTTAATAACAAATGCCATTCTTAACAATGATTTTCAGTTCTTCAATGAATAAATAAACTTGGGCAAATTTTTGTGTCTAACTCATTTTAATCTGGAACTTTATTGAGTGGTTTATTTTCTGTACCATGAATAAATTTGATGAGTTTAATATTATTATTATTGATACGTTGTAGGTTTTGCAAAAAAAATAAGCCCATTAAAAAGATATATGATCCAAATGTGGTGATTACAGAATTTCTAAGCAAATTAAAACTAAAAGTTTCAATCTCCAGATGGCAAGCGGTTTGTACCAGCAAAAGAAAAAATGTTTAGAAATACCCATTTTTAATATATTATTTCATCCTATTGTAATTTGAATTTTAGGATATTACATTTCCCCAGTAAATTACTCAACTTTTACTTACGAAACTTTGGAACAGTCTGAATTTAATTATTGATTTTACTCCGTAACATACAAAATTAGATTTTATTTTACATTTTAGTGATATGATCCAGTGATTATAAACATTTTCAAATTAAGTTAGGACTATTAAGAGTTTTAGTTAGATTTAAAGTGAGAGTCAAGTGACCTGAGATACTTTTCTTTTCGTAAGACTTGTTTTGAGGCTTTCCTATCTCACATTACTTAAAATCATCATTGTGTGAAAACAGAAAGTGCACTTAGATTCCAAAGTGAATTACTGTAGTTGGAACTTTTTCACAACCACAGAGGATAATGTGTTCAGCTGTGATGCCACTATAAGCCACAAGTTACTAATTTCCCATTCCACGCTGGCAAAACACTGGGTATATGCTTAGATTTAATGAAACAGCTAAATCCATTCTGAAATCATAGACTGATCTACATTCTTCTGAAAACATTTTACCTAATTCTGCATCAATTATGCTTAAATCCAAAAGGAGACCATAGTAACGTGAAAGGGGCATTAGAAAGAGTTCTTAACTATAATAAGGAAGTTAAGGATAAATGAGGATAAATGAGCGTCACCGGGTGTGGCCCAAAAAAAACCAAAAAAAAAAATTAAAAAAAATATTTTTTAAATAAAAGATTTCAAATGGCACAAATTGCTAAGTGACTTTAATATCGTTGGATCTTTTAAGTTAAATAAGAGTTAATTTTTCTTCATCTGGTTACATTTATTACTATTTTAGCTTTTGGTGATGGAGTGGGGGTGACGTGAGGGTCACACATGGCAATACTCAAGGTTTCTGATATCAGCGATCATTCCTGCTGGTACTCTCTGGCCCATAGGAGGTGCTGAGGGCTAAACTCATGTTACCTAAACACAAGGCAGGAGTCTTATCTTTCTTATCTACTATCTCTCAGAACTCCATCTGATTGTATTTAACTTCATAGATTTCTTTTTATGGATAGGTTATTGAAAATGCCTCTAAGAACTCAAACTTGTCTGTCAATTTTTTTTTTTTTTTTGGTTTTGAGTCACACCCAGCAACGCTCAGGGTTTACCCCTGGCTCTATGCTCAGAAATTGCTCCTGGCAGGCTTGGAGGACCACATGGGATGCCGGGATTCGAACCTCTGATCTTCTGCACGCAAGGCAAACACCTTACCTCCATGCTATCTCTCTGGCTCCAAATATTAAAGATTTTAGACAAAATGCTTTGTTATGTTAAAGAGTGTGCACTAGTATGTTCCTTAGCATTGCCTCTATAAAGTTCAGTACACAACTGTCCCCAAGAACCAATATTTACCTTCTACTCTTCATACCAAATATGAAAACCAAAGCTTTTGTATACTTGATAATTCTTTTATGTGTAGGCTAATTTAGATAATGACTTGGCTAAGTGATGCAGAATACAGCATCATATAATACTCTGCAGACTGCCAGGTAACTTTGTTCCATTTATAATGTCATTAAAGGAGCATGAGAAATAATATTATTCTTTGTTTAGGTTCTCTCTTGTCAATCCCAGGTAAGTGTAAGAAATATAGTATTTTATCTTCAAGGTGATGAAAATAATGTATGTCTTTGCTCTAAGGCTACATGAATGTACATGAACTTATTGTACAAAAAATCTACTGTATTTGACCTAATGGTATAGTATCAGTTAAAATTCTATTAGCATACATCTATGTTTCAAGTGGAGTTTATTGGTAGTCATTATCATTATTTTCTCTTTGTATTCAGTTATAGTACTCTCCTCATCTCTAAGATAATTAGCAGACTCTAAAATATCTGGGAATGCAAAGATAGACAATATGGTAAATGTTAGTTTTTAAGAAAAATTTAAGATGTTATACACAGTTTATTTTACATTTTCTAATTTTTCTAAAAGTATCTAATTTTTCTCCTTTTTCAAAAGTCATGTCAACATTTGGCATATTTTGTTAAAATAAACATATATTTTATTGTAACTTAAATATGCTTACCTCTAAAAATAATAAAATATATGTGCATTCAATTATAATTAATTAAAATCATATCTTTATATGGGTGAAGTGTTTCTCAAACCTTGCCACATTTTTCTCTGATTTTAATATATCTTGATAGTTATTCCTATATCCTGAGTATACTCTTTTATATGATATATAATTTACAAATATGTTCTGTCTGACTATTCCATATTATCCGTGTCCTTTGAAGACCTGTAAAACTTTGAATTTTATGAAGTTCAACCTACCAATTTGAACTTTTGTAACTAATTTTATTTTAATAAAAAAATAACATATCTTGAGATGGAAGTGTAGTACAGGGCTTAAGAAACTTTCCTTGGGCCTGGAGAGATAGCACAGCGGTGTTTGCCTTGCAAGCAGCCGATCCAGGACCAAAAGTGGTTGGTTCGAATCCCGGTGTCCCATATGGTCTCCATGCCTTCCAGGAGCTATTTTCTGAGCAGACAGCCAGGAGTAACCCCTGAGCACCGCCGGGTGTGGCCCAAAAACAAAAACAAACAAAAAAAAAAACTTTCCTTGCACAAAGATGACCGTATGAGTTAACATACCATATTCTGAGGTTTAATTATAAGGTATAATATTATAATGAGCATAACATTAACAGTTGGCATAAATCGAATAGTGATCTAGTGTGGGATTAACTGGAAACCATCCCCATTCAATATACACCTTGTATTCATTGGTTAGAAACATTTTTGAATGTAGTTTTTTGGATTGGTGTTTCAACAGCCTAATCCTACCTCTTGGCATGGTCTGTTCCTACCTAATAAACATCTTGGGTTTCAGAAAAACACTTTTTTGCGTTTTCGGACTTCCCACTGAGCTTCCTACTTCTTAGGAGCCCGAATTATGTGTTGGATTTCATGAACTCATTTCACCTTCTTTATTGTGTGTGTGGATTATTTCCTACATGAACATTTTGCTTCCAGATCCACATCTCTCCTGGCTTTGAAACGTGAGGCCTATTTCTAATAATCTAGACCTAGAAATAGAACTACAAATACATATGGAACTGATAAAGCAATTCAGTGAAAAAATTAGAAACATAATATTATATAGTTTCTGCAGCTATAACAAATCTCACTAAGTGAACTAGATTCTCAAGCTGACCCATGTTCAGAAGTTCAGATTTCAGATGATTCTAAATGTGGCTATATAAATTTTAAGAATTTTAAATCTAACACACTCAATTGATGTAAGGAATTCCAAAAATATTTACACAAAGATGACTTCCCTTTTTGTCTTTTCATCATAAATCATATAAGTACTCTTTAAATTCTCTTTGTTTCCATTATATTTCTCTGTCTCAGTCTCTATACATCTCTCCCTTTCACTCAATATCCACATATATACACAATATGTTTTATGTCTTCATAATTATATCACAATTATAATGTGTATGAATATTATTCAAAACACACAAAATCAAACACAAATTAAATTAGACTAAAACACACATATTTCCAAATACTCCTTTGCAGATGATCTGGAGTGAAACCCAAGTATATTCATTTTATAAATTTTAAAAATTATTTTTTTCTCCATGGTTAAAAGATCATTCATACTATAGTTGTTTCCCCCAAAACACACAGATCTAAAGTTACTTATGATTGAGTTTCAGTTTTATAGTGTACAAACTCCTTCAAGAGTGCACATATCCTGCCACCAATGTCTCCAGTTTTTCTCCCAACTTGTCACTCTCTATCTCCCTTGCCTACCTTTGTGGCAGACATACCTCCCCCACTCTATCTCTCTGTATATTCCTTGTTTTTGTTTTTTTTTCTTTTAGACACTGTGGTTTGCAGTATTGTTACAGAAGAGGTATCATGCATATTAATTATCACCTTTTAGCACCCACTTCTTGAACAGAGTGATCACTTTCAGGAATCATTGTCATGGTAGTCCTTTCTCTTCCTAACTGCACTCCCCTATTATTTGCATCAAGCTTTCTAACATGGATTGGTTGTCCTGTTGTCTCTAGAGATTATTACCAGACTATCTATTTTTTGTATACCTCACAGATGAGTTAAATTAATCTATGTATCTCTCTCTTCCTCTGAATTATTTCATTCGGCATAATACTCTATATCTCCACCCTTATAAAAGTAAATTTAATGACTTCATTTTCGTAAATTCTGCGTGGTATTCCATTGTGTAAGTATACCACAGTTTCTTTATCCACTCATCTATTCTCAACAATTGGGTTGTTTCTAGAATTTAGTAATCGTGAATAAATATTGCAATTAATGTTGGAATGCAGAGGGTGTTTATTCATTTTAATAACTTTACATGAAACTTAGTTTATCTAGGAATCTTATTTTCAGAATATAACCAAATACAAATTAAATATTACCTTATTGTAAGTGAAACTACTTATGTACTTATGTATCAGTTAAAAGTTTCAAAGAAAAAATTTTAATTTGTAAAATTTTATCTTTTCTGTTCTTTGCAAGCTACCAAAGTAATGTTACTAAAAGTTAAGCTGAGTAATATGTACATTACATGAACTTCTCTGTATAAGACTGTGATAAAATACTTGATGTAATTGTTTAAAACAATGTGGTGGCCCAGAAATCGTATTTTAGGTGGTTTGTATAACATTATGTTCTTAATTCTTATAAACTAACTTAAGTTTTCAGGAAAAAATTATTATTATTATTATTATTATTATTATTATTATTATTATTATTATTTTGGTTTTTGGGTCATACCTGGCAGAGCTCAGGGGCTACTCCTGGCTCTATGCTCAGAAATCACTTCTGGCAGGCTTACAAGCCATCCCATATGTGATGCAGCGATTCAACCACCGTCCTTCTGCATACAAGGCAAATGCCTTACCGCCATGCTATCTCTCTGGCCCCAGAAAACAACATTATTTTAAAACAATCGTTGCATATGATACTTTTGACTATTTTATGTCAACTACAGAAGCTTTTCAGAAATCTTCTGTTCTTTAATATACTCAGTTGTGGAATAAGGCACAATCTAATCCCCAGTAGACTAAAAAAAGAAGAATTAATCATAGAATGGTAAAATCAATACCATTTATTTACTCTTGACTTAATTGATGTGTGTTTAATGATATGAAGAAGAAACCAAAAGATTTTTAGAAATATAAAGTAAGGAGGGCATGAAGTATCAGAACATGCTCGATTCAGTAGAACGAGTCTTTAGAGAAAAGTTTATAGGTATGGAAGCATCTATAACTTGCATAGGAAGTAAAAAAAATTCTAACTGCATAGCTTAAGAAAATGGAAAACAACTGATAAAAGGAAATCAAAGCAGGCAGGAGAAAGAATAATTAGACAACAGAAATTAATAATAAAAAAATAATTCCAAAGATTAACAAACCAAAACCTGGCCCTTTGAAATAACAAGATCAATACACTATTATCAAAATTCATAAATAAAGAGAGATAACACTTATTCACTAAGTTCTGAAATAAAAGGGGAGTTTAAAACAGTTATAACATAAATTTATTGGATCATTAGAGATTAATTTGAAATATTTGTGTCATGAAATTAAGGAATATATAAGACATAAATAAGCTCTTGGATTCTTACAATTTTTCATGGCTGAACCATAATGATTTGGGAATATATGAATAAATCTATGGGGGAATATGGAAATTATCGTCAAATGTCTGCTCAAAAACAAAAGCCAAGAAATAGATCAATTAACTAGTGATTTTTTTAATCTTTAAAGAAGAGCTACAACTTGACATGTTCCTTCAAGAAAATGAAGAAACAGAAACACTTGCAGCTTCTACAAAGCAAAATGTTAGCAAATCAAATCCAAAAGCCATCAAAAAGTAATAATACATCATAACCAAGTTGCCTTCACCCCTAGGTTATAAGTATAACTAAATATGCATAAGTCAATCAATGCAAAATACCATATCAATTCTAGAAAAATCATATCATCATACCAATAAATGAAAATATATTTAACAAGATCCAATACCCATTTATAAGATTCTAAATAAATGAGAATTGAAGGAACTATACTTGTCAAAAAGCCTTTTACCACAAATCCACACTGGACATTATATTCTATGAGGGAAAATTAATTCCATTCCCCCTCAGAAAGCACAAAACAAGGTTGCTCACTCTCAACATTTCTATTTAATACAGTTTTGGAAGCAATTTTATATTAATTAGGCAAGAAACATATGATAAACTTATCCAGATAGGAAAGGAAGAATTTAAGCTCTCACCATTTGCAGATGGCATGATACTATTCAAAAAAACCTAAGTGCTTTTTTTCCCCAGAAAAATAGATTTGCATATTAAAGTGGCAGGCTAAAAATCTAACACACAAAAGTTCATGGGTTTCCTATACACAAATAATTAGAGGAGAGATTTAAAAAATTTCCAATTACAATTATGCCTCATGAAATCAAGCACCCATGAATTAGTTTAAGTAAAGACATAAAAGATCTATACAAAGATAACTGCAAAGCACTCCTTATATTATAAAGCATGACAGGAGAAAATGAAAATCTCTCCTGCTCATAGTTTGGATGTATTAACATTGTTGGAATGGCAATATTCTCAAAACATGGTGCAGATTCAGTGTAATTCCTATTAAGACACCATAACAGTTTGGAATAAAATAGATAAAATACTTCTGAAATTCATCTGAAACAATAAACACTTCTAAAAACCAAAATAATCTTTAGAAAATGAAGAGAGGCATCACTTTATCCAACTTTGAATTATATTACAAAGAGGTAGTAATTACAACACCTTGGAAATAGGCCCTCAGATCAATTGAGTACAATAGAAAATCTAAGATTTTCTAACCCTGAGATCTAGGTTAAGTTAATCTTTGTTAAAAAAATATATGAAGAAAAAAAAACATCTTCAACAAATGATGATGGAAAAATTGTTATGCTAATATGTAAAATAAATAAATAAACTGTTTCTAACATGCACAAAAGTCATGTCAAAATGAATATAATATCTCAGTATCAAATGAATCTATAAGGTACTTGGAGGTTAATATAGGTAGAATTCTTTATGACTTTGAAGCTAGTGGTATCTTTAAGGATGAAATGCCACTCACCTAGATAAACGATACGACTATCTTAAATTAAGAAGTTTGAGCCCCTCAAAGAAAATGATGGCCAGAATAAAAAAAAAAACCCAGAGGTAAGAACAAATTATTTACCCACCACTCATCAGTAAAAAGGATTAATACCTAATATACATAAAACTTTACAAGAAAAATACACAACACAATTAAAAAGGGGTACTGGGCTTCTGAGATGATCACAGTTTTCTCAAAGAAGAGATACAAGTATCAAAAAGGCACAAATAAAAGCTCTATTTCATTAATCAACAGGTGATTTCGAATCAAAACATGAGATATCACCTTATACTTGAGAGAATGACACTCATTAAAAAGAATAACAAGTGTTGGTAAGGATGTGAAAAAGGACCCCAATTAACTGCTGCTATAAATTTTTATTGATCTATCTTTTTGGAAGACAGTATGTACAATTCTGGAAAAAAAGGGGGGGAAATAAATGGGAATTAGCTTTTTGTATAACCCAAAAAATTCTAATCCTGGGAACATACGCCAGGGGCCCATGAGCACAATGGAAGGACAAAAACAAATAAAACGAAATAAAACCAGCTAAAGAACAATAATAATAAAATAAAAAAACACCACAAATAATCCAATGTAACACTGTTTACAATAGTTAAAAATCTGGAAACAATCTAAATGTCTAAGAACCGATGAATGAAAAAAGAAATTAGTGTATATAAACACAATAACATTAGTTAGTATTTTATTATTTGTTATTAAGAAAAGTTGAAGTTATATTTTTTCTGTTATGTATTGATCTAGAGAATATTATGTTGAGTAAAATCAGAAGGAGAAAAACTGACTCAGTATGCTCTCTCTCTCTCCTGTGGGATATAAAGAAACTTGGGAGAATATCAAAAGCCCAAAGGCAATAGAAACCAAGAGCTATATTATTTTTTGATATGAACTTACTAGTCTTGTGGGATTGGAGAGGGATAAATTAGGAACACTAGAAAGGACAATGATGGATTGTGCCTACCACAGACTCATACTTAGGGGAAAGCAGGGACACCAGAGACTTGGTGGGGTATAGTAGTGACTGGTGAAGGGAGTGTTGTTGAAAGAGCATACACCTGAATCTCAATTATAAATATCTGTGTAACATTGTAATATTTGGTGATTTTATTTTTTAATGTACAATTTCTTACAAAACAGAATAGGTAAAACAATAGTGCAGCAGGTAGAGCCTTTGTCTTGCTTGCTGCCAACCTGATTTAGATCTCCAGCATTCCTAAGGCCCCATGAGCCTACCAGGAGTAACCCCTGGACTAAGTGATGTGGCCCAAACCCGAATGCAATAACTACAGTTGAATATAACTGTTCCTGATACCATGAAGAGAGGTTGGGGTTGGACAGTTTGTATGCCTGGAACCTATCATTGTTCTTATGACAACATACTTCATGGGTAGAGACACTCTGTTTTATTAGGCCAAGGGTGTTTTCTTTATAATTTTCTATTTGCTATGGGAAAAAAATATCACAACACACATTATTTTAAAATTTTATTTGTATCTCCTAGATAGGGGCCCCTACCTTTAGAATCTTGGGATATGAATTATTTTGTTTTACCTTATGTGATGTGTCTTTCTACAAATTGAGAAAAGAAAAAAAAATGTGGATGAGCTCCAGGGGCATTGATGGAAATAAGAAAGGTCAAAGCTAAATACCCAAGCCAAAGTCAATGATAATAGAATCAAGAGACCCAAACTATAACAAACTAAAATTAAATTGGACCTGTTACACTGGTAGGTCAGGGAGCTAAGGGTGAAGGTATGTAATGCATGCTGGGAACTTGGGTGGAGGGAGATCAACACTGTTGGTAGAACTGGCCCTAATTTACTCTCATTATCTGCATAAAATACAATTATTAAGGACTTTTAATTCACAATGGACTCAATAATAAAATTAAATTAAATTTAAAAAGAGAGTAACTCATTCGAGGCAAAAATAGATACATAATTTTTAAAAATAAATAATATAATTTTATTTTATCTATATGTTGGATCACCAGGAAAGGAAAAGGCATCATTGAAATAAAAATATATACTCAAATAATCCCTGATTCTTAAAACATGAGATCATAATGGCTACAAGATCATTTAGATTTCTAAAAACTAGAATAGTTACAGTTTATTTTTCAGGACATGTAATAGGATACCTTTGGGGGAAAAATACATCTCTATCAAACATATTTTAAATAAATTTTGTAAAAAATTTAATATATTGAAACAGAGTTGCAATATGTTAACTTGAAATAATATCTAGTGATATAAACTTGTTGACTGCCCAATTTTCTTAGAATAATGAAAGCATATTGAACAAGTTATTATTCACATTTTAATAGGCATGAGTATGATCCAGAGTATGATTTGGAAATTTATTTTTATTAAAGTTTAAATCATTTTGTAAGGCTTAGAAACAGTTGTGCTTATGAAATTGTCATATATTGGAATCAATAGCGGTTCTATTACTGCTGATAATTGGAAGCAAGTTTTTCTGGGTCAAGTTATCATTTTGGTTCATCATTACCAGATTAAAGTACTAATGACATGTAGCTGTGCAAAATCAACTGCTTAGGAAAATATCAAGAAAGTCAAGTTATTTTTTGCTTAAATAATGAGTCAAAAATAATGATTCAAACATTAAAATACTCATCTAAATCATTTTATTAGCATGCAAATAAGATATAAATTATTTTATGTGATCTACCATATTTTCATAAATGTGCAATCTAGTATTATTTATTCATTCATTTTTAAATTGCTGAATTTTTTGTCTTTTTATTAAATTGCTTGTGTCCTTAAAATGATCAAAATGTTAGCATACTTATGAATATATATATATATATATTATGCATCTTATGTAAGCATAAGATACTTATATAAAGTGCTTTAAAACATCTAGTTTTATATCACATATAATTTTTTGGTGAGGAGCATTTGGACTACAGCTATGTTCTGAGCTTACTCTTGGTTCTCTGCTTAAGGATCACTCCTATATGTGCTCAGGAACATGTAGCTAGGAATTTGGTAACATGCAAATTAGCTAGTGCCAATTTGGTCACATGCAAACAAGTGCCTTACCTGCTGTACTTTGATAACCAATTAATGTGAATAAAAAGACATTGCTTTTCTCACTACAATTATATTTAGATACTCATACATTGCTTTTGAGTCTTCCTGCTTTTTTTCCTCTTCATTTGTACACGATTAACAGTAACTTTCATGGCTATATTCCGATTATAATTACATTACCTTAATATGATATATTAGGTTGAGTCGGTCTACTGTGGAACTTTGACTGTATGTTGCTAAGACTATCAAACCATCTCATTGCTCCCCCCCCCTTTTTTTTGACATTAAATCCTATGTCTTTACTAGGATATGCATTTCAAGATGAGTATACCTCTTTTGATTTGGAAAACACTTTTGTCTTTTGGTCCAGTTTATCATGCTGGAGAGATAAATTGGCAGTCTGCCTAGTGTCTTGTAGTTCGAGCTGGAGTGTCACCTGGAAGGGGGTACCCTGGCTGAGTTATGAGGTTTATAAGGGAGTTCTTAAATTTCTGAGTTTTGGGAAGATATGTCATATGCTAAGATTAATTAAGGGCCCACTGTTTTCGTCTTCAGGGTTTATAATTGCTGTGTTGGTCGGCCAAAAGCAGCTTCCAGATGTTCTGCTTAGGGTAGTGAAGCAAAGGGTGATGGATTACAGAAATCTTATTTGGATTGGCCTATTGAAAAGAGAAAAATCTGTGGTGGGAAATCAGGAATATTGAGGGCTGTGCTTTAGGTATGCTTTGGGTTTGCAGTGACAACTGCTGTATATGGGGGTGGTGGAGAGGAAAGTTCAGACTTCACACAGATATTCATGTACTGATTAGTGCTACCAAATGTCATGCCCCAATTTTCACCTCTTATGGGTGACTAAACTAAGCCAACTTCTCCTATGAAATAAGTGAATGATGTGAGTTGAGACACAAGTTGCTTTGTAAGTGTTATAAAAAATTTAAGAAATTGGACAACCTTTGTGCACTCTCTTCCATAGGAGAATCATGTGGGATCATGCTGTGCCTGCTTGCAGGTGGGGATAATAAAAATATTGATAACATTTTATTTAAAATATCTATTGTATTATTTAATAAAATACTTGTTTCATATTTTTCTTATGTATATTTATGCCTATTTTTCCTTATTGATAATAATCTTTTCTCTGTGTTCGATAATAAACACAAAATGTGTTTCTTCCTGACATTTACTTAATTAGCTTAACTGTAGGGACTTGTACAGGGATGTCTCATAATATCTTGCAGAAATTATTTCCCTTGGCAATTATCAATGTGATTACATTCTAAAATCATATTTTATTTTATTTGTTTGTGACCACACCTTGTTATGTTCAGGGGCTTCTTTCAGAATAATGCTTTATGCTTTTTGGTGATGTGCAGAAGATCATGTAGTACAGTTATCAACCTAGCATTCTACCTGCAAAGTATGTGTTCCATCCAGATAAACTATCTTTCCAACCATTTAATAATAAACATAAGGAGAAAGATCTAACTCATTGCAAATTTTAGTATGCTTAATTTTTCAGACTTCACACTGTTATTATGGGAATTAGTGCATACTTTATATTTAACACAAAAGTTACTTTTGGCGGGACTACTTCTTCCTAATGCTGTGGGGGAAACATGACCACACCATTTGTATCAAGAGACCTTGAGAGTCAGGAATAGAACTTGTTGTAGGCCAGCAAAAGAACATGGCAGGTATGGCAATTGCCTTGCATGTAGGCAACCTTGATTTGATCCCCAGCATCCTGTCTCATCCCTTGAGCAACACAAAAAGTAATGCATGAGTGTGAGTGCAGAGTATGAAGTAAGTCCTGAACATTGCTGGATTGAAATGATAAAATTGCAATGAAGAAGGAGGAGGAAAAGGAAGAAGGAGAGAAAGAGGAAAAGGAGGAGGAAGAGGAAAGTGTCAGAGGAGGAGGAGGAAAAGAAGAAGAAGAAGGAGGAGGAGGAGATGAAGTAGAAGAAGAAGAAGAAGAAGAAGAAGAAGAAGAAGAAGAAGAAGAAGAAGAAGAAGAAGAAGAAGAAGAAGAAGAAGAAGAAGAAGAAGAAGAAGAAGAAGAAGAAGAAAAGAAGAAGAAGAAGAAGAAGAAGAAGAGGAAGAAGGGAGAAGAAGAGGAAGAAGGGAGAAGAAGAAGAAGAAGAAGAAGAAGAAGAAGAAGAAGAAGAAGAAGAAGAAGAAGAAGAAGAAGAAGAAGAAGAAGAGGAAGAAGGGAGAAGAAGAGGAAGAAGGGAGAAGAAGAAGAGGAAGAAGGGCGAAGAAGAGGAAGAAGAAAAGAAGGGAGAAAAAGAAGAAGGGAGAAGAAGAGACTGGAGGAGAAGAAGAACAAGAACCTGAACAAGAACAAGAACAAGAACAAGAACAAGAACAAGAACAAGAAGAACAAGAAGAACAAGAACAAGAACAAGAAGAGAGAACAAGATGAAGAAGTGGAGGAAGAGGAAGAAAAAGAGGAAGACGAAGAGGAGGAGGAGGAGGTCAGTGGTGTTGGTAGATGGTGGGGGTGACCTGGAAGGGGTGGTGGTGGGTGAGAGTGGGTGGAGGTGGGGTTGAGGTTGGGGATGGATGTAGGGTTTGTGGTAGTGTTGGTGGTGTATCTCCCCTGGCTCCCATATTTGAACTTCTAAAAAAGCCACATGCTTTATGATAACCGTAATACAATAGAAATTATGACTTCTGTGATTATAATCTAAAATATCCATTATCCTTTTATAATAAAAATTATGTGATATTTTTACAACCTTAGTCCATTAAATAACAGCAGTTTCTATTCCACTATACCACATCTTTCAGGGTTTTACCATTCAGAAAAAGGCTACTATTCCTTACTTGGCTTCTAACTTCTGTTTGTGAGACTGAAATGGTAGTGCTGCAGGCATGGTGCTTACCTTAAACAAAGTTGACCTGGTTGGATGCCTAGTGCCCCATATTATTCTCTGAGAGAGATCTCTAAGCATAAAGCAAGGAGTAAGCCCAGAAGCAACTGGTTGTGGTTTAAAATAAAAAAAAAGTTCTGGTTCTTTTGTTCTGAGATTTACCACATTCCATGTTGCTCTAACACTTTATTTTAAAATCACCTTATTTAAACATCATAATTACAAGTTGTTTTTTTCCAAATACATTTTCTCAAGATTGAGTTTCATTTATACAATGCACAATAACCTTTACTAGTGCACATTTCCCTCCACCAATGCCCCAAGTTTCTTTTCTGCCCACCTCACTGTCTGCCTCTTTCACATTTTTCATTTCTCTCTTTATCTCTTTCTCCTCTTCTTTATTTTATTAACTTTTAGGCATTGTGGTTTGCAATATTATTAAAGAACTATTATATTCTTTTACTTCCCAATTATTGTCCAGAGTGATCTTTTACAACTATCACTGTCTATTGTAGTGGTTCCTTGTCTTCCCTAACGACTCCTCTTTTATTTGTAGCAAGCTTCCTACCATGTACTCCTGGCTCTCATCCCTATTGTATCTGGATATATTCCCATGCATAGAAAGCATTTGACAATGTCCAGCACCCATTCAAGATAAAACTCTGAAGAATATGAGAATTGAGGGAACTTTCCTCAATAGAATTAAAGCCTTTTACCACAAACTCATGGAAAATATTATACTCAATGGGGAAAAGCGTCTTTAAATTCAAAGTAAAACTAAAACCTATATCTAACACAAGACATGGTTGCCAACTTTCACCACTCCTCTCCGTTATATTACTACAAATACTTGCCGAAGAATCAGGCAAAAAATATATCAATGATATCCAGATAAAAAAGGAAGAAATCAAGATCACTGTTTGCCGATGATATATACTATATTTAGAAGATCCTAAAGACTACAAAAAAGTCTAAAACAATAGACTTGTATAGTAAAATGGCAGGACACAAATTTACAGATAGTGAAAGAGAAGAATATATTTTAAAAAATTCACAGTTGTGTCTCAAGAAATCTGATAACTTGGAGACAACTTAACTAAAGAGGTGAAAACTTACACAAAGAAAAATAAAGAAAATTACAAAACAAAGAAACAAATAAAACACTGCATCATTATAAAGAAACAAGAAAATGTTCTAACACTGTTTTCTGAATAGCTCATATAACCAGAACTTGATATAATGCGACAAATAAAAACCAAACCCTTACCAGGCAAATGGACATTAGATAGGCTATGAGTTACTGATAACAACACTTGTGTGAAACTAAGCCATAATGGCAATTTCACTTCAAATATTTCCTCATGTAAGTCTCTGTTAGCTCTAAATATTCACTACTCATTTCTTCTGTAATGGCTTTGGGTAGTGTTTTCTCACCTGCACTTTACATCTCATGTTTTTTGGTAGGCTTCTTTGTTCAATTTTAGTTTTGGCTTTGGTGTTGAGTTCTT
>NC_064863.1:53378575-53384351 GCF_024139225.1 Suncus etruscus | reverse complement strand
AAGAGAAATAAAGAAACAAAAAACTAAAAAAGCAATGCAAAAATGCCTCCTGCATACCTATATTCATTGCAGCACTATTTACAATAGCCAGTATCTACAAGAGACAATGAGTAACTAAAACCATACTGAAGTAAGAAATGGAATTTATCTCATAACCACAGTTTAAACTGGATTAAAAGCTCTAGTGATCAAAAATGCATGGTAATGAAATAAAGATAGATACTGATCAATTGTCATAATAGAATACAGATAGGAAATATTCCAATATATAATGGTTAAGCTTTAATAAAGGAGTTGAAAATATGAATTGTAGAAAAGAGAGTCTCTTCAATAAGTTGTGCTGGGAAAATTGGTTAAATATGTGTAAAAAATTACACTGGATCTATGCTTTGCTTCTTACAAAAAAGTTAATTCAAAGCGAGGCAAAGACCTTGACATTTGACTGAAAATCTAAAGTAGGGTGAGGGAAAAATAAGCAGAGTTTTTGAAGATTTGAATCTCCAAGGAGTCCTTATTGATCTGATATTATTTGCAAAGATAATAGAATAAAATTAATGAAATGGGGCTACATCAACTTAAAGACAGACTAGTAAATGAGAGACAAATGGAATTGGCAGGACATTGGTGGAGGGAAGAATTTGGTGTTAAAATATTGCATGTATAAAACAATATATATTACTTTTCAATTTTATAGACTAAAAATTAAAAAATGGAACAATGTCAAATTCAAGTTTTTCTTCATCAAGAAAAATAAAGGTTAAAACTAAAAATTAGCTAGGTGGAATTAAATATTTCATTCAACACATCAGATAAAGAATATATACTTAGGGTATATAATGCTTTCATAAGGGTCAAAAAATTAAAACCCTATCAAAAAATGGAGAGAATAAATTAACTGAAACTTCTCAAAGAGAGGTGGATCTCCAGTAGGCAAAAGAAAAAGTTCTTAGCATTATTCTCATACATTATGGAAACAAATCAAGACAACAGTGATATATAATCTCATATCAGTTAAAATGACACATATGATCTCATATCAGTTAGAATGACACATATCAAAAATAGCAGGAACTATCTGTGCAATTGGTGTTGTGAAAAAGCAACTCATCCACTGCTATTGAGACTGTAGTTTGATTAAACTCATGTGGAAAAAATATGGAGTGTGTTCGGTAAACAGAATAGAGCTGCCATATGACCCATTAATTTCAGTTTTGGTCGTCTACCTTCTTAAAGCAGTCATTCAAAATGACATTCCCACCATTATTAATTGCTGACCTTAGTATAATAACTAAAATATGAATCGACCTAGGTGTCCAACAACAGATGAATGGTTTATTAAGATGCAGTAAATATACACAATAGAATAAAATACAGATGATAGGAACAATGAAATCATGCAGTTTTCTACAACCTAATTATAAATGGAATATTTTGAAATAGATCATGATAAGAAAGAAAAACAAGATGATCCCATCTTTCTGTGGTATATAGACTATTTGGATGAGGAACTGTAATGCAGTAAAATTGGGAGAATGTCTAAACCATTGACTCCAGAGCTTAGGGAATAGAAGAAAAGGGAAGAAAAGGAACCAAGATGTCATTCTTAGGAATTATGCTTGATATTGTGCTTTATTTTCTCTATTTTATAAAAAAAAAAACTTTGTTTAAATGAATTAATATGACACACAAGCACCTTTCTTTGTATTTTCTTCAGTATTCATTTAAAGATGGCATGCATACTTTATTCTCATTTGGATATTCTTATGTAAATTAAGCTGTGTATAAATGCATGATTAAAGTGTATATATTCATGTTTAAGATATATTATAAAACAAGATTATTTATCAATAACATAAATTGTATATTTAACATGTTTTAATGGAAGGACTTTTTGTATCTTCTCCAAATTCATATGGTGAATCTAAAACCCTCTTATGATCAGATAGGAGTTCCATCTATAAAGCTAATTGTGGTTACATAATATCAAGCACTGAAGTTGCCCATGATGGTATTAGTGTTCTCATAAACAAGGTAAAAAAACAAGGTTCTTGCCTCTTTCCCTAAATTTACTCTTTCATTTTTTACCTCTGATTTACACAGTAATTATAATTATTATTATAACATATTGATTCTCTTAACTAGCAAATTTATTTATTTATTTTATTTTTTGTCACCTGGTGAGACTCAGAAGTTACTCTTGGCTATGAGCTTAAAAATCTCTCCTGGTTTGGGGGACAATATGGGAGGCCGGAGGATCAAACACAGTCTATCCTAGACTAGCAGTGGCAAGAGAGACGCCTTACCGCTCTGTGACACGCTCCACCCCTTCCAATTTTTATAAGCTATTATCATCAGATTTTCCTTCACAAAAAGTCTCATATATATTGGAAATATCAATGATCTATTGTCTTCAAACAATAATTTTTGGGGGGAATGTAGGAAAAACTTATTTTTTGATGCACTGCTGATGAACAAGAGTTTTTGGAAAATGGTTTGAGAATTTCTCAATCAAGAAAGAGACTGGAGAAAGAAGTCAGGAAGAAATAAAGGGAAGGGGGTCAGGAAAGAAAGTTGGGAGGAGGAGAGAGATAGAATGGAAAAAAAAGAAAAAGAAAGAAAGAAAAAGAAAGAAAGAAAGAAAGAAAGAAAGAAAGAAAGAAAGAAAGAAAGAAAGAAAGAAAGAAAGAAAGAAAGAAAGAGAGAAAGACAGAAAGAAATAAAGAAAGAAAGAAAGAAAGAAAGAGAGAAAGAAAGAAAGAAAGAGAGAGAAAGAAAAGAAAGAAGAGAAAGAATAAGAAAAAAGAATGAACAAAAATGAAAGATAAGTATAGAAAAGTATAAAATTGTTTATATACTCCAAGAACAAGAAAGTAACAATAATTTAAAAAGAGATAAGCATGCCTATGTTTTTCAGAACATTACTTAAAATAACCAAGATTTGGAAGCAGCCTAAGTATCTAATAATAGATAATTGGATAGATAAACTGGGTAATTATACATGATTGACTACTGCTCTATTATGGGAAAAGGTGAAATCTTGCTTTTTTTTTTTTTGTCTGTGTGTCTTTTAAACAAGAACTTCCAAGTGGTGCTCAAATTTCAAATTTATTCCCAAGAAAGCTTATCCCTGCCAGTGTATGCCTGACATTTACACATACTTACCTGGTAGTATATGTTGGTCCCACTCAGAGTTAAGATTCACATGCTGCAGCTATTTAAAGTATCTCTACAATTCTTGTCTCTTGTATTTTTTGTCTCTCAGTTTTATGTGCTCTCCAATTCTCTCATTTTGAGAAGTTCTAATACTTATTTATAAGCAAAATGAAGACCCTTGTCAACACATAATATTGATCCATACTAGCCAATTTTCTAAAGCTTTGAGCAATAAATCTAAATATTCTATATATCATATGATGTTTTTTAAGTCAGCAAAACTAAGACACTTCACTGGTTTATATCAGCCAAAAAAAAAGAAGAAGAAGAAGAAGAAGAAGAAGAAGAAGAAGAAGAAGAAGAAGAAGAAGAAGAAGAAGAAGAAGAAGAAGAAGAAGAAGAAGAAGAAGAAGAAGAAGAAGAAGAAGAAGAAGAAAGAAAGAAAGAATGAAAGAAAGAAAGAAAGAAAGAAAGAAAGAAAGAAAGAAAGAAAGAAAGAAATTGTGAAAAAAATTTAAAAGTATATAAATGTATTCTGTTTGTTATGTCATTTAAACTTTTGTCCTTACATGTATGGGAATAAAATTAATGATTTTAACTTTTGTCACTAATACAATTTTATTTTTATTATAAATTTTTAGTCAGTGTAGTAGCAAAATTATTAAAATGTTAAGTTACTAGAAAATTATTTTCTAATTTCTAGTTAAAGTAAGGATAAAATGCAGTTGGTGTAGCAAATAACAGCTGCAGTATGTTTTTATCCACCTATATGCTTAACTAAATTAAAGCAATAATAAAATAGGCAAAATAAAATCAAAGCAATAATAAATAAATTAATATATATACTCTGTATTGACTTTTATAAGCCATAAATAAAGATAATGGGGTATAGAGATAGTACAGGATCTAATGCCAACCCACTGCAATCCCTGGTACCGCATAACTTCCTATTACCATCAGATATAGTCTGTAGACTCCCAAACATCCTTATGGTAATTGTTTGGGGTAATGGCCAAAGTAAGCAAGCCCAGGTGCAGCGGGGCACCAGAAGGTTCATTCTCTTATTTTCTCTTCGATAGTTTTAGGGCCACACGAGAGTATGACCAAGGCTTACTTGTTGCTCTGCACTCTTCTCTCTGTATTCCTGGCACAGTTTGTTGAAACAAACTTGGTTCTGAAAATGGAATCAGGACAAAATGTGTGCAAGGTCAGTGACTTACCTGCTTTATTCTCTTTAACCACACTTCATCTTTTTGTTTTAACACTGAAGCATTATTCCAATATACTATCAGAGCACTTTTTGAAACTCCTTCCTAAAAACAGTGGATAAAAAAATTGATATGCTGTAACATATGAGACATATTTATTTAAAACCATATTATAAATCATAATATAAAAGTTTTACTAAAATATGGTAGTATTTTTAAATATTTTATAACTCATGTAATAGACATATATTTTGATGTTGATTATATGTACACTGCAATAAATATATAACTTCATGAGACAAAATATAATATCAAAATTTATATTTGTGCTAATCTTGGGGGATATTGGGCAACATCCAGTGGTATTTAGAAGTTTCTCCTGGCTCTGCACTCAGAAATAGCTCCTGGCAGGTTTGCAGAATTATAGGGGATGCAGGCTAGCAAACCCAGTCAGTTCCCGGTCAGCCATGTGCAAGGCTAACACTCTATCACTGTGCTATAGCTCCAGCTCTATTTCTATTTTTTGTATAATGTGCTATGAGGCTGTGAAAGAGGAGGAATGCCTATGTTACATATAGAAAACGACATTTTAGAGTAACCTGCATTTGTTTCTGCGTTTTGAATAAGTGCTTCATGTATCTAATATAGTAATAAAAGTGGCCAATAGAATAATGAAGAAATATGCAGCAATTAAACAAGATAAGCTACAGTGTTTATATAAAATTGAGCATAGGATAACATATTTCTCTATTATATTCCAAATAATATATCTGGTAAAGTTGTGACTAAAGTAGTTGTTTGTATTTTAACCTAAGTACAGTTGCAACAAGACACAGAAAAAAAATCAAATTTTTAAAGTTCAAAGAAATTCCAGTATGTAGTTTTCCGATAAACACTTAGATTACATATTCTTACATTACAATGGATTTAATTAACTGACATTCAATCAATGAAAATGAAATTGATCTATAATGTTGTTTTCATATATTTGTTAAGAAAGTTTATGTCAAAAATTTGAAATAATTCTTTTTTTTTTGGTCTATTTTTGGGCTACACCAGGTGGTGCTCAAGGCTTGCTCTTCATAAGAAAAAAACATAGTCAGCTGCTTATAAGTGCAGTCTTGATTCTACCTTTTTAGTTCCTGTAAAACAAAGACAAGTAGTCTATATGATTCTGAAATCTAAAATATTCATCCAGGCCAGGGAGATAATACAAATATGTTAGACACTTATCTTGTATGAAGCCAACCAACTCTCAAATTCTTGGCACCACCTATGACTCCAGTGTAATCCATGAGTGAACCCTGAGCTCAGAATAAGAAGTTCTTAAAACTGCCAAAATGTGACCCATAAACACATAAAAAGGTACATTTAATTTTAGTTAGTTATTAACTTATAAAAATATACTGAATCAT